>NW_011645751.1:0-6111 GCF_000225545.1 Orbilia oligospora ATCC 24927
TAATAAATTTGTTTTGGCTTTAATATAATTAAAAATCAGGTATAATTACTTTAATAATTATTTAATTAAAATATTAAATTCTAAAGTTTTAAATAAAAATTGTTTATACAAAAATATATTACAAATATTAAAATATCTAATTATAAAATGCTAATTTTATAAAAAAGAAAAAAAATATTAAAAATAAAATTTAAAAATAAAAAATAATTTGATTATAATTATCTATTATTTAATAAAGATAATATAATTTTATTGGAAAAATTTTTAAACAAAATAAATATTATATAAAGAAATAATAAAAATTAGAAAGATAGTTTACTTATAAAATAAAAAAATTTAAAAATCTAAAATAAGATTATAAAATTCCGAAAATAAGTAATAAGTCTTAGATATTATATTAAAATAAATAAATAAGAATAGTAGATTTATAACATTGTTTTTTTTATAAAAAGAAGAAAGATACAAGGGATAAGAAGAAAATTTTAAAATAAAAACAAAAACAAAAAACAAAAAATAATAATAAAAAGTACTTTTTATATTTTATTTTATTTTTTAGTTTACTGTTTGTTTTATGTTTACGTGTAAAAATCAAAATGAGGTGCGAAAGTTATGTATTAGGACAGTTTCTTCAAACCGTTATAATCGAAAGGTTGCACGCGGGTATGATAAATAAATAAATAATAAATCCTAATTGTTCTTTTAAATATTATAAATAATTAATCCTGAATTTTTATGTTTAATAATGTGTTAGCTCATACAACCTATTTTATTATCAATTAAATCTGAATTTCTTTTAAATTTAATATTATTTGTCTAACTATCGAATAAATTTTTTTTAATTTGGTTAGTAGTAATTTTATAGTTTAGAATAGTGGGGTTAAAGTTTTTGTTGTTATTTTAGATAACTTTATTTTTTCTATTAATAAATTTTGGGGTATTAATATTGTTATTAGTTATATTGTATCAATTCCACTTTATATTATAAATAATCTTATTATTGGATTTAATAATACATTATTTGTCGATATAATCCAAAAAATCTTTTTTTTATTTCAAAAAATAATAATCCAGTTTATCAATATAATACAAAAAATTAATACATTATAAATTTGTATTATAATGTTAAAAACCTCAATAACCAATATTATGTCTTACAGTTACAAAAATAATAATAATAATAATAATAATAAAGATAGAAAAAATGGAGGAGATAAAAGAAAAAATAAAGATAAAAACAAAAATGGAGATAAAGATAATAAAAATAAAATATATTAAATATATTATTATAATTATAAAAAACGAATTTATCAAGGACAATATTGTTATATTAAATAATATTTTTTCACGTTTAATTTTTTTTTTTTATAATTATATCTTCTTATGGTTTTTTAAAATTCAAAGTTATTATAATATAATAAAATAATACTATTTTAAAATGTGTATTGTTGGGTATCATTATATAGAAGGTGTAAGGAGGTTGAAGGTTTAATGATGATTTTTGATGGGGTGTTTGATTCTGAAAACTACGGCAAAACTAGGTGTGCGCGCAAACTAGGTGGAATACGTTAGTTAATTTAAATAAAATCTATTTTTAATTTATTTAATTATAATAAAATAAAAAATAATAATATATAAGTTAATTATTTAACTTATAAAATTTTTTTTAATTATTTTTGTAAGAAATCGTATAGAGACTAGTCGAGATATCAAGGTAATACACAAATATCACAAAGTAAGAGTAATATACTAATGTATATACAGATTAATATTTAAATTATTACTTAATTTCTAAATATATAACAACAAACTTAACAATTTAAATAGATAATTAATAAAAAAAATAATAAAATAAATTAGATAAAAGATAAATCTATAAATTAAATAATTAAATATAAAATGTTAAACTAAATAGGAAATAAGTTTATAAACTAAACAATCAAACATAAAATATTAAACTAAATAAAAAATAAATTTAAACTAAATATTCAAAAATACAAAATATTAAACTGGATAGTACATAATTTTATATAATAAATAAATATGTATAACAAAATATTTTTTCCTAAAATTATCAAAAAAACAAAAGTTTTTTTTATCTGAAACCCTTAAAATTTAAATAATAATTATAATTTTGGTTTACAAGTTTTAAAATTTGAATTTAAATATTTTCTTATTTTAAATTTATAATTTATATTATGTTATATAATTTTTCTTTTAATTATAATATTGTTTAGATGTTTTTTATAATCATTTTAAGGGTTTCTTTGATTGCTTGGATTTTTGTTTAGAATTTATTATATTATAATTGCTTTGTTATAAAATTTTTTTTTTAATATTAATATTTTATTAATATTTTGTTTGAAGGTTTAATATTATCGTAGATTCTTTATTATATTGACATTTTTTATTAATTTTAGGTAGTATAAATTTTTTATAGTTGTTTTTATGTTTGGTTTTTAGGAATTTTAGTTTCTTGGGGTTTTTTAAAAAAATTTTTTAAGAAGTTTTTTTAAAATTTTTTTTAATATTTTTAATTCTGAAATCTTTAATAATTTTAAATATAAAGTTTTCGATTAAATTTTTTTTTTGGGTTAAGAATTTAATTATTAATTATTTGTTGCAGTGATTTTTAAATAATTAAATTGTAGTTTTTTATTATTTGATCAAATTTTCTATTATTAATTTTTATTGAGAAATTTTTATATGGATTTGTATAAATTAGGTTACTTTTATTTTTTTATTGGGCTTAAACTAGCTCAATTTATAATTTCTAGATTTTATTATATAAACTAATATATATAGATTTTAATATCTAGATGTTAAAAAAATTTAATATTGAGAATAAATTTTGGGTGATGTTGGAATATTAAAAAATTTTAATTAATTTATTTATTTTTTTTGGATTATATTGGAATAATAAAATAAAATTAAATATGTTAAATAAAGAAATTGGATCAATTAGGATGGGATTTATAAAAATTGTTAAATAATTTTTAAACATGAGTAATATTGGGTGCTGGTTGTTAGGTGGGTTTATTCTAACTTTTTTATTGAAGAAAGTATTGAAGTTTTTGGTAGTATATTTGTAAATTTAAGATTTTTTTAACTTTATATTCTTTTTTATTGTTAATGGTGATTGGTGGGGGTTGTTCTTCATAGTTTTAGTTAAGAAAAATGTTATCTAATATTGGGTGTAATAAATTAGTATAAAAAATAAAATAAATTTTCATTAAAAAAAAGAAGTTTCAACTTATATATTCATTTTTTTTATAAATTTAAAAATCTAAAATAAACTTTCTATTTTATTTTAAGTAAAATTATATTATTTTAATATTTCATATATCTAACTAGATATGGTTTTTTTTCTTATAATTAGATAATAATTTTCTATATTTGTTTGCTTATTCTTATTATATTTGTATGATGCAATTAATTTTTATATGTAGGATTTTTTATAATTTTAATATTTATTGTATAAATTTTATAATTTTTTAATTTTTAGAAAATTTTCTAAATTTTTGAAATTTAATTTTTTTATTATTAAAATTAAATATATTATTTTAGAAAATTTATTTATAATAATAAAAATTACATTATATTTATTAAATTCCAATAATTTAATAATTAGGTTAAAAGAAATGTTTTACTAATTTTATTTTATAATTTATAATAATTATAATAATTTTTAAAATACATTCTTAAATATTTTAATACATTTATAAATATAACAATTATCAATATATTAATTAATATTTTTTTGAAATCCTATCTATATATATTATTTTTAAATTAATTCTAATATTTTTGCTTTTTTTAGATGTTTTATTGTAGAATAATCATAATATTACTATAAAATTTTCTTATAAATCTTTTCATTATCAAATATTATTTTTTTATTATTATAATAAAATTTGTTTTATTTTTTTTCATTTCTAATATTTTAATTTTAAAATATTATTTGTCTTTTTTTTAAAAGTTTTTATGATATTTTAAATATAGAAATCTTTAAACACTATTACTTACCAAACTTCTTACGTTATTATAATATTAATTTATTAAATTTTTTTTAAATAATATAAATAACTATTCTAATTTAATTTTTTATATGTTTATTTTTTTTTTTTAAAAAAAAATATTTTTAATCTTTTGGTTAATACATCAATTTTGGTATTAATTTTTTTTGGGAATGAAGGATATTTTAAAATTAAATTGAGATAGGAATTTTATTTATTTTATTTATTTTTATTTAAAATACTATTTAATTATAAAATATTTTAGATTTTTGTGGTTTGTAAAAATATATATTTAAGTATAAATATTTATAAAATATTTTTTTTATTTTTTAAATATTTAGATTATTGATAGAAATTTTTTGTTATAAATATTATAATTATATTTCGTTAATATTATTTTCTTGAATTTATAAATTATAGATTACTAAAGATTATTATCATATTTCTAAAAAAAAATTATAACATAAATAAAATCTAAAACATCTATTTTTATTTGTGTTTTTAATATAAGGTTTTAATATTTTAATATTAGCTTAATGTAGAATATTTATTGAAGTGTTTGGAAGGTGGTTTTTTTTTCTTTTTTTTAATGGAATATTTTATTTTTTTTAATTAGATTATAAAAAGATTTAACTATTTTTATATAATTCTTTATGAATCTTTGATAGAAGTTCATAAATCCTAAAAAAGATTATACTTTTTTGATAGTTTCAAAAAAAAATTTTTAATTTTTTTTAATTAAATATATCTTAAATTTTAACAAAATCCATTTTAATTTTATTGCTTCCAACGATATACTTTAGAAATTTGGTTTTTTTGGTGAAAAATTTGTATTTAAAAAATTTAATATAGAGTTCTACTTTCTGTAATATTTTAATAACTTTTTTTATATAGCAAATGTATTTTTCTTTTAAATTGTTATAAATGTAAATATTATCAAAATAAATTATATAGAATTTATTTAAGAAAAATTGTAAAATTTTATTAATGTAAATTTAGAAGGTAGTTAAAACATTTATTAATTTAAAATGTATAATTTAAAACTCAAAGTATTTATATCTAATATAAAAATTTTTTTTTTTTTATCTTTTTTAACTATTTTAATATGATTATAAATGTTATAGATATTTAATTAGGTGAAATGTTTGGTTTTTTTGAATTAATTTAAAATTTTATTAATTTATGATAAAAAATATTGATTTTTGATGGTGATAATGTTAAATTTTCTTTAATTTATGTAAAATCATAGTTTTTTATTTTTTATGGATTATTGGATTTTTGAATAAATTTTTTGGTTATATTTTTTTTAATTTAGGGTTTGAAAATTTTGAGATATTTTTTACTTATTGGTTTTAATAATTTTTAAATGGGTTGAACTTTTAATAGTATAAAAATTTATATATATTTTTTTTTATTGTGGTGGTAAAATGTTTTTTTCTTTTTTAAAAAAGCTTTGGTAAGATCTTAGAATTTATTAAAGAATTTAATAATTTTTTTAATTTTGATTGTATTATTAGTAAATATAATTTATTTTTATTTTCTTTTTAGGTTGTAGATAGTAAAAATAGGTTTTTGTTTTATAATTCTTTTAAAGATTTCTGTATTTATAATAATAATTTTAGATAAGTAGTTTATATGTAACGTATTCCACCTAGTTTGCGCGCACACCTAGTTTTACCGCAGTTTTCAGAATCAAACACTCCATCAAAAATTATCACCAAACCTTCAACCTCCTTATACTTTTTATACGACAATACCCGATAATATATATTTTAAAATAATATTATTTTATTATATTATAATAATCTTAAATCTCAAAAAACTATAAGAAGATACAACTACAAAAAAAAAAAAATTAAATGTGAGAAAATATTATTTGGTATGATAATATTATTTTAAATAAATTTATCTTCCACAATTATAATAACACACTCAATATATTTTTATTTTTATTATTTTTATCTCTACCCCCATCTTTATTTTTATCTCTTCCATTTTTTCTATCTTCTTTATTTTTTTATCTCTTTTATTTTTTTATCTCCTCCATCTCCTTTATTTTCTCTATTTTTATTACTATTACCATTATTACTATTTCTAC
>NW_011645752.1:0-3000 GCF_000225545.1 Orbilia oligospora ATCC 24927
ATAGATTTTATTTTTTAAAATATTTATTTTTTTTTGTTTTAAATGTTTTCTATTTTTTTTGGAATTTATTTAATTTCTATATTTTTTTTTGTTTAATATTTTTTTTTTGTTTTTTTATTTTTTTATTTTATTATATTTTAGATTTTGGTGTAATTTTTAATATTAGTGTAGATTTTTTTACTATTTAAATAATATTTTTTTTGAAATAGAGATATTACTTTTTTTAAATTATTTTTTAGATTTTTTTTTTTATAGTATAAGAATTTATAAGATTATTTTATAAATTATTTTTATTTAGATTTTTATTTAGATTTAATAATTTTTTTTGAATTTGTTTTAATTTGTTTTTTTTAATTAAATTTATTAGTTAATGTAGAATTATTTATTAAATTGTTGTTATTAAATTTTATTTTAATTGAGATAATTTTATAATTAGATTTTATATTTATCTCTTTATTTATTTTTTAATTAGTAATTAATTCTTTTAAATTAAAAATTATAAATAATAAATTTATAATTGAAGATTTTATTTTGTTTTTTTTAATATAATAGTATATTATTATGTTTTTTTTATTTATTAATTATAAATTTTTATTTTTAATTAATTTAATTATTTTTTTTAATTTTAAATTAATTTTGATTTTAAAATTCTATAATAAATAATATATATTAAAATTTTTAATTAATAATGTTTTTTTTGTATAGTGTAGGTTTATTTTATTATATAATTTATTTATTGTATATTTGCTGTTTTGTGTGTTTTGGCGTTTTTTGTTGTAGATGTTAAAAATTCTGATTTCTTTAAATTTTTTTGATTTTAAATTGATTATTTGGTAGTTTTTATTATTTATTAAATTTTTTTTGTTTAAAATTTTAAAGGGTATATTTTTAGAGATAAATGTTAATATTTTTATTTGATTTTTGCGTTTTTTTTTGAGATTTGTAATAATTGGCTGAAATTCTGGGTGTGTAATTATGTTGTTTTTTTTTGAAACTTATAGTTTTTGTAGGAAAATTATTTTTGTTTTATTTAATGTAGAATTTAATATAGATTGTATTATGTTTGTTGATTTTTTGTAATTATGTTGTATTATCTTTAAATTTTTTTTTTGTTTATTTTGAGGTTTTTTTGTTTTTTTGTTTTTAAAATATTTAGTATTATTAGTTATATGTTCTTTTTTATAATTTGTATATTTTGTTTTTATATGTGTGTAGGGTTTATATTTTTTTTAACATATATTATAATTGTGATTTATTGTTTTGTGTTTTTTTGTATATATTCTATAGTTTGATTTATTTTTGTATTTAATTGTATAATATCCCTTTTTTTAGCAATTTATATATCTATTATTTCTATTTAATTTTAAAAATTTTTTGTTTTTAATTTTTTTTTTAAAGAATATATATTTTTTTATTAAATATATATTGGTTTTTTTTTTGTTTTTGTTGTAATAATAATTGATAAGAAGTTTTTTTTATTTAATTTTTTTTTTCTAATTAGCCATTTTAAATTTTTAATTAATTTTATTATATTATCTATTTTTATTTTTTTTTAAAGTCTTTTATGTTATTTTTATATTGTTTTGTGGAAATTTTATGTATTACTAGGAAGTTTTATTTTTTAATAGTAGATAATTTTTGTATGTGTTTATTAATTTTAATGAGTTTTTGATAGATATTCTCTTTATATTTAAAAATTTTTTTTTATGTTTTTTTATATATAATTAATATTAAGTTGTTTTTTAAATTTAAAAAAAATTTTAGAAATTATTATTTCTAAATTTTTAATTTTTTTATAAAGAATTTTGTTTATTTTTTTTTGAAAATATTTAATTTTTGTATTAATAAAATTATTGTATTTCTTGGGATAATTAATTTTTTTTGATTAATTATATTTTGTTGTTTTTAAACTTTTGGTTTTTGTAAAAATTTCAATTTATTTTTATATTTTCTTTAATTTTTACTGAGTTTATAATTTTTGTATTATTTTTGTGTATGACTTTTGTGGGTTTTTGAGTTCTGATATTTTCTTTTTTAGATTTTCTATTTTTTTATTTTTTTTTAATAGGTTGTTTGTTTTTTTTAATTTTAGAATTAAATTTTTTTTATTTAATTCTTTTTTGTTAAGATCTACTGAGATTTGTCGTTTTTATCTTTTTTTGTTGTTGTTGTTTTTGGGTAGGTGGATGTAATTTTGGGTTGTTATTACTAGTTTATTTAAAGATGAATTAGTGGGTATATTGTCTGTTATTATTAAATTAAATTATTTTAGTTTTAGTTTGATTTTTAGTGAGAAATTTCTTTTTGTGTGGTAGATGATTGTAAAATTATTTGTTTTTTTGATTTTTTGATTATTATTTGTCGGTTTTTATTGTAATTTATTTTTTTGGATATTCTGATTTTATTTTCTTTGTTCTTCTGATTTATCTGATTTTTATTGTTTTTGGATATTTTGTTCAAAAGTTATGGGGGGGTTGTTCTGTGGTTTATTCTATAAAAATATATGCGCACACACCTAGTTTTGCCGCAGTTTTCAGAATCAAACACCCCATTAAAAAATCATTACTAACTCTTATTCTTTTCTACGTCTCAATATGATATTATAAGTTTTTACAATTAATTAATTTATATATAAAATTTTATTTATAATATAATCTAATTTTTTATAAAAATAATTTTTTATTATTTATAAACTACTTTTAAATGAGTTATAATATTAAATAAATTAATTTATAGTAATATAATTTAAATAATATTTTATATATATAAAAAAAGTCAATTTAAATTGATTTATACTTTTATAACTATTTATAAAATTTTAGAAAATACTCTAAAAAAATAATTAATAATAATATTATTAATAAATAAATCATATATTAAACTTAAATAATAATTAAATTAAAAAAAAAAAATTAATATAATAAATATTATATCTTTATAGTTAAAAATTTTTATTATAATTTAATATAATATAATATATAATAAATAAACTTACAAATG
>NW_011645753.1:0-2636 GCF_000225545.1 Orbilia oligospora ATCC 24927
ATTTTTATTACAATAATAATTAATAAGAAGTTTTTTCCATTTAATTTTTTTTCTTTAATTAGCCATTTTAAGTTTTTAACTAATTTTATTACATTATCTATTTTTATTTTTTTTTAAAATTTTTTATATTATTTTTATATTATTCTATAGAAATTCCATATACCACTAAAAAGCCCCATTTTTTAATAATAAATAATTTTTATATATATTCATTAATTTTAATAAATTTTTGATAGATATTTTTTTTATATTTGAGGATTTTTTTTTTTATATTTTTTCATGTGTAATTAATATTAAATTGCTTTTTAAATTTAAAAAAATTCCAAAAATTATTATTTCTGAATTTTTAATTTTTTTATAAAGAATTTTATTTATTTTTTTTTAAAAATATTTGGTTTTTATATTAATAAGATTATTATATTTCTTAAGATAATTAATCTCTTTTAATTAATTGTATTTTATTATTCTTAAACTTTTGGTTTTTATAGAATTTCAACTTGTTTTTATATTTTTTTTGATTTTTACTAAGTTTATGATTTCTGTGCTATTTCTACATATGACTTCTATAGATTTTCAAGTTTTGATATCTTTTTTTTTAGATTTTCTATTTTTTTTATTTTTTTTTTAATAGGTTGTTTGTTTTTTTTAATTTTAGAATTAAATCTTCTTTATTTAATTCTTTTTTGTTGAGATTTATTAAAATTTGTTGTTTTTATCTTTTTTTGTTATTGCTATTTTTAGGTAAATAAATATAATTTTAGGTTATTATTATTAGTTTATTTAAAGATGAACTAGTAGGTATATTATTTATTATTATCAAATTAAACTATTTTAGTTTTAATTTAATTTTTAATAAGAAATTTTTTTTTTATATAGTAGACAATTGTAAAATTATTTATTTTTTTTGATTTTCTATTTATTATTTATTAGTTTTTATTGTAATTTATTTTTCTAAATATTCTAATTTTATTTTCTTTGTTCTTCCGATTTATCTGATTTTTATTGCTTTTAAATATTTTGTTCAAAAGTTATGGGGGGGTCGTTCCGTTCTTTTTTCTCTAAAATAAATCTATTTTAATGTATAAATTATATTATAAATAAGTGATTTAAGTAGTATTATTATAGTTTAAATATTTTATAAGATATCTAAATTTTATTAAATAAATAAAAAAAAATTTATTAATTTATCTTAAATTTTTTAATTTTTATTTTATAATTTTAATAAAATTAAGATCTTTAAAAGTTTTTTTGAATTATATAATAAATTTAATGTAAGTATTTTAATTTTATGTTTTATTATTAATATTATATTTATTAAAAATTAATTCTACTAAATTTTTTTTAAGAAAATTAATAATGTATATAATTTTTTTTTAAATATAACAAATTTAATAACTTTTTTTTTATATTTATTATTAAATTGGGTTAAAAAATTTTATAATTTATAAGATTTAATATTATTAAAGGAATCAGAATCTAAAAATTTAATACTTAAGATAATAGTTAAAGCTATTATAGATATATTATTTCTAAAATATTCAAAAATTATTATTATAATTTTAATTTATTTAATAATAAATTTTAATAAAATAATAATTGTAAATTTTTTTTTAATGTTTTTTTTTTTAAAAAATTTATTTTTTAGTAAAACCAATACTAATGTTTGGGTATTAAATTAATAAAATTATGAAATAATAAAGTATAAGAAATTGTATATAAATTAATCATAATATTAAAATAATATATAAATATTATAAAATAAGAATAATATACTAATATAAATATAAATTAATATTTAAATTATTATTTAATTTTTAAATATATAATAACAAATATAATAGTTTAAATAAATAATTAATAAAAAAAATAATAAAATAAATTAAATGTTTAAATATATAAAATATTAAACTAAACAAAAGTTAAAATTATATAATTTATTAAACTAAATAGAAATTAAATCTAAATTAAATATTTGGATATATAAAATATTAAATTAAACAAAAATTAAATCTATATAAAATATCAAACTAGATAAGAATTATTTCTATATAAATTAAAAAGTTTATATAAGGCAAAAGCCTAAATAAATCCTATATTATATTTATTAAAATAATAACTATAATTTTAGATTATAAATTTCAAAATTTAGATTTAGATACTTTTTTATTTTAAATCTATAGTTTATATTGTGTCATATAGTTTTTCTTCTAATTATAATATTACTTGGATATTTCTTATGGTTATTCTAAGGGTTCTTCTGGCTGTCTGGATTTCTACTTGGAGTTCATTATGCTGAGATTACTTTGTTACAGTTTTTTTTAATTATAAAAATTTTATTTATTTTTTTATTATAAAAAAATTTAGTCGATGATAAATTTATTGGTGGGAATTTTTATATAAATATAATATAAAAATTATTTATTTTAAAAAAAAAGAAAATGTATTTGTTGATATTATTAGTTAATAATTAGATTTAATAAAAAGAGTAAAATTTGATAAAAGTATTATTTTTAAATTATAAAAATATAATATTATTATTAATAAAGTTTTTAATTTTACAAAATATGTTATAAAAGATAAGTTTAAAAAAAAATTATATAAAATTATTAATATAATACTATTATACAATAAACATT
>NW_011645754.1:0-3770 GCF_000225545.1 Orbilia oligospora ATCC 24927
AAAAAAAAAGGTTTTAAGAGCACACCCTCTCAGCTAGATCCTAGTTTATCGGACACGGCGGAAAGTCTTGTTTTGCATGAAAAATAAGGCTTTTTTCCCTTTTCTCTTTGCTTTCACGTAGACAGAAGGTCTTTTCGATCTAGACATTCGGTTTACGCATATTTTCCCTCCCAGAAAATTGGCTGCAGCTGAATGCGCGCTGACTATGTAGACTAGCCCGGCCAGGCTGTTCTGCAAGTTACATACCTAACTTACATACATACATACATACATAGATCTTAGACAAAGAAAGGCAGAAAGGAGGGAGGGAAAAAATGAGAGATTGAAATCGATTCCAGATAATGCACATATGTAATGTAAGTACTTACATCGTATGTACGCCGCCTGCGGCCCCAACCTCAAAAAGACAGGCAAAAAGAGCCCCCCCCCGCTCGTATTTTCGTTTGCTCGGGGAGAATATCCAGGTACTGTGAGAAGTCCAAGGAAGCATGTCTGCATATATGGGGTGGTTTATGTACCCCTCATTTTTCTTGAGAACTTTCCCAGGGAAAACTTGCAGCAAACTCCACTGTCATGTCGCGAAAGGGAGCAAGGGAAAAGGGCCTCACTTTTTCTTTGGGGAAATACCTCTGATGGCCCTTTTTTTGGCTGGTGGTGTTAGTCGCTGGTATGTATGAACGCATGTATCGTGCAGGTGTGTGGTATATTACCCCCACAGTTAGGTACCTACTTGCAGTATTTCCAAAGATGCATGAAAGTGGACCCCACACGTTCTTTTTTTTTGGTTTTCTTATCCCACGTCCGTCCGCGAAAGCAGGTGCTAGACCGACAAGGAGTAGCTATTAATATTTGGGCAAGGTTGAGATTTACATAGTATGTACTGTGTGGAGGTTATACATATTTTACTTGGCTTCGGCGTCTCTGGAAACCCAACTTAAGGCTAGTTGGGAATTAACAAGAAAAAAACAAAAAGAGAGACAGAGAAAACGAGGAAATTCGGAAGCCTCCGGGTTTCCCGAGGAGAAACAGAGATAAAAATCGGATGACAAGCAAGCCTTTTTCACTAGAGGATCGTGATTTTAAGATGAAACAGTTCGGGCATGATGGCGTGACGATTGTTAATCTGAATGGTTGGTTGTTTCTGTTGGTTGGTGCTAGCTAGCTAGCTAAGTAACTCCTAAGCTTTTCGTTCTAGATGCTAGTACCGTGACGGTATACACCCTCAGCTTCGAATCGCATTCCGAAGGAGAAAGCCGCCGCCGCGGGAGCTAGTTGACAGTCCTTCATGTCCTTTAGTATATATTTTTCAACAAAAATTTATATTATAAAAAAAGTGATCAAAAAAATTTGGACGCCTAACATGCGCATGCTGAACCAATACCCGGCGCAATTGAGGAAGAAGAAAAAAAGGTTACAGGAGAAGAAAAGAAGACACGAAAATCTTGGAGAAAATCGGGAAGGAGAGATTGCTAAGAATACATAATAAAAAAAAGGCTCACAATTGCTATCATCATCATCACCCAAACAGAAGCGCCATCATGTAGAACAAATCTTTGTAGGGATAATTCGCAATTTTGGGGGTTTCAAAAGGAAAGCACGAATAAAAACGAAGAGTCCGCCATCCCACCCAATAGTTAATTTTATCATTTTAAAAAGAAAAGAAGAATACATGTTTAGAAGGAAAGAAGATGAAGGAGAAGCGTGGATCGTGTTGGAATTCCTCCGAAATGGAGGGGAAAAAAAAAAAAAAGTTCTTCCCTGTATTTTTTCTGTCAAGGGGAAGTATCAATCGTTCGGGAAAGATAGTTCTTTTGGTGTTCCTGCCGTAATACCTAACAAATAGTTGGTTGTTTTGTTTTTCGTTCGCGTATAACATACATTCGTAGAAGGGAATGAGGGAAAGGATAGTGGGGTGATGATCTCAAGTCTCTGACCCTGTTTCTCAGAGCGGTATGGTGTGATTTAAAGTGTCCGTGGGGGATGAATTCGCGGGGTAGGTGAACTTGGTACCTGATGGAAAGGTTGTCGTGAATAGCCGGGGAAGAGAACGAATGTGACTGGCATCTCATATACTCGCCACAATGGTCGTTCTTGATGATGGCTCGATCCCATCCCCGGTGGCTCCTAGGTTAACCTCGGCGAGCGCGCGAACACTTATCGGTATGATGTTCGAGGTGTGCGTATATATAAGTATCTATGTTGTGTGTAAACTTAGGGTCAAGCCGGAGTTTGTAATGGTTGTATTCGTTCTGTAGGGCCGTTCCGTAATTTCTCTCGTGGTATGCCTGTGCGGTTCGTAATGACCATCTACATGTGCTACAAAGTTTGTCAGACCCGAACGTTAGCACGTGGATAATATATCACTATGTTAAGCTATTTTCAACGTTTTGACGACACTTACTTGTTGTTGCATCGGCGGTGGCATAGCTGAATAGTTATATATCTGATTCATATCGTATTGTATTTGCCCATCCTGTGTATATGTGTTTCCCTGAGGATTCTGCTGGTAGTGGGCATAGTTTGGATCTTGGGTATCGAGAGGTGCCATCCCATATTGCTGAGAAGGCATACCGGACGGATGTCCCGGAGGGTGTGGTGCTTGGGAACCTCCTTGCGGTGGCATCATATTTTGATGGTTTTGAGGAATTGATGCCGTAGGAACTTGCTGCTGTGGAGCTGCATGATGGCTGCTGGCTGAAGCAGCGCTACTAGCAGCACCGGTGCCGCCAGCTGTAGACCTCTTAGTATGTGAAGTCGCCTCTTCCCTCGGGACGATATCTATTAAAAAGTCGTACATGTCGCTTTTGGCTAAAGCATTGGCTATATCGGATCTTTGCAGGGTTCTTCTCTTATTCTCTTCTGCATGTATCCAGGCTCGCATCGTTACTTCCGTGATAAACATGTCACACCCTTTGGCAAAAAGAATCGGCGCCTCGGCCGATATCATCTTTACCTCAGGATCCGCCTTCATAACTTTTTTTATTCTGGCGAGGGGCAATTGGTGGGATTTGTAGTCGTGGTCTTCGCTTTCGAGAGATACGATCGAGTGTTCCCAGTAAGTGGATAGGATGTCCTTGTAGGTGCCCTGTAGACCCTGCGATACATTGGTGAAGGGACCTGTGTAAATGCCAACCTGTGGTTGCACACCTGAAGCAACAATCGCCGCAGACGCACCATAATGGCCGCCATTAGTCAAATCATAGGTCGGCTGGGGTTGCTGGGGCGGTTGTGCTGCTTGCTGCTGCTGGTGAGGGTGATGCTGGTTGATGTGCTGCATATTTTGCGGATGATGATGTTGAGAATACGACGGATCCATTGCAGGGCTCGTGAATCAAACGGGATTCCAGAGCAGTATCCCGAGAGTTAAGTAGCGAAGGAGGATGATTTTGATTGGAGATACTTCTTTCAATTGAGCCAGCAAAGCTTCGACAAGTCTGTCGCGTTTAAACGTTTGCGCCTCTGTATCTGAGTCGCGAGGTGAACGGAAGACGATTACTGGATAGAATTTCAATTGGCGAACCAATAAATTCAGCAGGCACCGCTCGCTTATAAACAGCTGCTGGAAACACCACCGTCAAAGAATGGGAGTAAGTCGGAGTAAGCTAAAAAGAAAAAAGAAAAGACCTAAAAAGCAATAAAGGTTAGAGAAGACCAAATGGAAGGCCGAGTGGCGTGGACAAGCAGGATATTTTTGCACCCTCCTACGTGGGTACAGAACCAGGGTACATAGCAGACGAAGCAGCCCAGCGGAAGGGATTGGGAGAAAAGGG
>NW_011645755.1:0-3079 GCF_000225545.1 Orbilia oligospora ATCC 24927
TAAAAGTATTTTTATATTTTATTTTATTTTTCAGTTTATTGTTTGTTTTATGTTTACGTGTAAAAATTAAATGAGGTGTGAAAGTTATGTATTAGGATAGTTTTTTCAAACTGTCATAACCGAAAGGTTGCACGCGTGTATGATAAATAATAATAATAATATTAATAAATATTCTTTTTATATTTAAAAATTTCTTCTTTTTATATTTTTTTATATACAATTAATATTAAATTATTTTTTAAATTTAAAAAAAATTCTAAAAATTATTATTTCTAAATTTTTAATTTTTTTATAAAAAAATTTTATTTATTTTTTTTTAAAAATATTTAGTTTTTATATTAATAAAATTATTATATTTTTTAAAATAATTAATTTCCTTTAATTAATTCTATTTTATTATTTTTAAACTTTTAATTTTTATAAAATTTTAATTTATTTTTATATTTTTTTAATTTTTATTAAATTTATAATTTTTATATTATTTTTACATATAACTTCTATAAGTTTTCGAATTCTAATATTTTTTTTTTAGATTTTTTACTTTTTTTATTTTTTTTTTTAATAAGTCGTTTATTTTTTTTAATTCTAAAATTAAATCTTTTTTATTTAATTTTTCTTTATCAAGATCTATTCAGATTTATTATTTTTATCTTTTTTTGTTGTTATTATTTTTGGATAAATAGATATAATCTTAAATTACTATTATTAATTTATTTAAAGACAAACTAGTAGGTATATTATCTACCATTATCAAATTAAATTATTTTAGTTTTAATTTGATTTTTAACCAAAAAATCTTTTTTTATATAGTAAATAATCATAAAATTATCTGTTTTTTTTTGATTTCCTATTTATTATTTGTCAATTTTTATTACAATTTATTTTTTTAAATATTCTAATTCTATTTTTTTTGCTCTTTCGATTTATCTGATTTTTATTACTTTTGGATACTTTGTTCAAAAGTTATGGGGAGGTCGTTCTATTCGAAGGTCGAAGTATTAAATTTTTGGTTTTTTTATAGAAAATTTTGTTTATTTTTTCTTTGAAAACATTTGGTTTTTGTATCGATAAAATTGTTGTATTTCTTAAAATAATTAATCTCTTTTGATTAATTATATTTTATTATTTTTGAATTTTTAGTTTTTATGAAATTTCAACTTATTTTTATATTTTTTTTTAATTTTTACTAAATTTATAATTTTTGTACTATTTTTACATATAACTTTTGTAAATTTTCGAATTCTAATATCTTTTTTTTTTAGATTTTCCACCTCTTTTATTTTTTTTTTCAATAAGTCATTTATTCTTTTTAATTTTAGAATTAAATCCTCTCTATTTAATTTTTTTTTGTTGAAATCTACTAAGATTTGTCGTTTTTATCTTTTCTTATTATTGCTGTTTTTGGGTAGGTGGATGTAATCCTAAATTACCATTGCTAATTTATCCAAAAACAAATTAGTAAATATATTATCTACCATTATCAAATTAAACTATTTTAGTTTTAATTTGATTTTTAACAAAAAAATTTTTTTTTATATAGTAGACAATCGCAAAATTATTTGTTTTTTAATCTTTTATTTATTATTTGTTGGTTTTTATTACAATTTATTTTTTTAGATATTCTAATTCTATTTTTTTTGCTCTTTCGATTTATCTGATTTTTATTACTTTTGGATACTCCGTTCAAAAGTTATGGGAAGGTCGTTCCATTCGAAGAACTCTTTTAGAAATATTTTATAAATAGAATTTTTATTTAATTAATTTAATATTATATTTTAAATAATATATAAAATTTAATTTTAAAAATAATTTAAATTATAATTTTAATAAAATTATAAATTTAAATAATATAATGTATTCCACCTAGTTTGCGCGCACACCTAGTTTTACCACAGTTTTCAAAGTTAAATACCCCATTAAAAAATCATCACCAACTCTTACTTCTTTTTATGTTTTGATATAATATTATAAATTTCTACAATTAATTAATTTATATATAAAATTTTATCTATAATATAACCTAATTACCCACAATATAACCTTTTATAAAAATAATTTTTTACTATTTACAAACTATTTTTAAACAAATTATAATATTAAACAAATTAATTTATAATAATATAATTCAAATAATATTTTATATATATAAAAAAAATTAGTTTAAATTAATTTATATTTTTATAATTATTTACAAAATTTTAAAAAATACTTTAAAAAAATATATTAATAATAATATTATTAATAAATAAATTATAAAGAAATAAAAAATAAATCCTCTTCCATAGACCCCCATAACTTTTAAACAGAGTATCCAAAAACAATAAAAATCAGATAAATCAAAAAAGTAAAGAAAATAAAATCAGAATATTTAGAAAAATAAATTGCAATAAAAACCAATAAATAATAAACAAGAAATCAAAAAAATAAATAATTTTATAATTATCTACCACACAAAAAAAGGTTTTTTACTAAAAATTAAATTAAAACTAAAATAGTTTAATTTAATAATAATAGATAATATACCTACTAATTTGTTTTTAGATAAACTAATAATAATAATCTAAGATTATATCTACCTATCCAAAAATAATAACAATAAAAAAAAACAAAAACAATAAATTTCAGTAAATCTCAATAAAGAAGAATTAAATAGAAAAGATTTAATTTTAAAATTAAAAAGAATAAACGATTTATTGAAAGAGAAAATAGAAAAAATGGAAAATTTAAAAAAGAAGATATCAAAATTCGAAAACTTATAGAAATTATATGTAGAAATAGTATAGAAATTATAAACTCAACAAAAATTAAAAAAAATATAAAAATAAGTTGAAATTCTATAAAAATCAAAAGTTTAAAAATAACAAAATATAATTAATTAAAGGAGATTAATTATTTTAAGAAATATGATAATTTTATTGATATAAAAATTAAATGTTTTTTAAAAAAAAATAAATAAAATTCTTTATAAAAAAATTAAAAATTTAGAAATAATAATTTTTAGAATTTTTTTAAATTTAAAAGGTAATTTAATATTAATTGTATATGAAAAAATATAAAAAAAGAAATTTTTAAATATAAA
>NW_011645756.1:0-2743 GCF_000225545.1 Orbilia oligospora ATCC 24927
TAAAAAAAATTGTAAAATAAAAATAAAAAATTTTTTATAAATTCTTTACATTTTTAAAAAAAAAAATAAAAAAAAAGATTTAATAGAATAGAAAAAAAAATATAAAAAAAATATAAAAAGATTAATTATAATAATTGGTCTAAATTAAAAAAAAATAAGAATTTTACTAAATTTAGCAATAAATTTATTTCAACTTTAATATAATTAAGAATTAAATATAATTATTTTAATAATTATTTAATTAAAATACCAAATTCTAAAATTTTAAATGAAAATTATTTATGTAGAAATATACTATAAATATTAAAATATCTAATTATAGAATGTTAATTCTATAAAAAAGAAAGAAAAATATTAAAAGAAGAATTTAAAAATAAAAACAAAAATATTTATTTATTTATTTATTTATCATACACGCTTACAAGCCGCAGGCTTATGGTGGACAGAAATTAAATATACCAAACCCTTCCCCTATTAATTTTTATAAAAAACCGTTTATATACATAACCATAAAAACCATTTAGAAATCAATTTTGATACTATAGTTTAATTTTATTTAATACAAAAATTTCATACTGTTCTTCCTTATTTATAAAAGTTTTTGTTTTTTTTATTTTCTTATTAATTTAAGCTAAGTGTTTTTTCACTAAAATAAGACCTTATTAATCTTTTAGAATTAATTAATAATTAAATTAATTAAACTAGTCACTGCATTTCCAAATTCAAACAAGACATTTATAATTTAGATTCTTACTATTTTTATACTTTTTTGTAATATAAAATCTTATAATTTTTTATTATAAAATAGTAATAAGGCTACTCTCCTATTAATTTTTTTAATAGCAATAAAGCCATTTTTTATTTTTATAATAATAAAAACCTACTAGCAGTTAGAATAAACCAGACCTATCCTTTACAAAGACTACTAATTTAAAATTATTAAATAAATTATTCTAAAACAACCAGATACAATCCTTTCAAAAAAAAAAATATTAATTAAACAAATAGTATTAAAACACTACTCTCAACAAAAATTAAATAATTTAAAGATATCAAACACACCTTACCAGTATTTTCCTAATATAAAAAAAACACTGATTTTTAATTTTAATTCTATTAAGATATTAAACAAGAAAAAAAACAAAAAAACTCATTTTCTTAATACTAAATCAAAACTATAAGTAAAAATAGCAGAAATCAAACCTATGCAAAAGAAAAGAAAAGAGAAAACTTCTACTTCCAAGTACAGCCTACACTACTGCACCACACCTCCAAAAACAAAAAATAATTTGATTATAATTATCTACTATTTAATAAAGATAATATAATTTTATTGAAGAAATTTTTAAATAAAATAAATATTGTATAAAGAAGTAATAAAAATTAGAAAAACAATTTATTTATAAAATAGGGAAATCTAGAAATTTAAAATAAGATTATAAGATTCCGGAAATAAGTAATAAGTCTTGGATATTATATTAAAGTAGGTGGATAAGAATAGTAGATTTATGATATTATTCTTTTTATAACAAAAAGAAAGATACAAGGGATAAGAAGAAAATTTTAAAATAAAAATAAAAATAAAAAACAAAATACAACAATAAAAAGTACTTTTTATATTTGATTCTATTTTTCAGTTTATTGTCTGTTTTATGTTTACGTGTAAAAATTAAATGAGGTGCGAAAGTTATGTATTAGGACAGTTTCTTTAAATTGCCATAACCGAAAGGTTGCACGCGTGTATAATAAATAATAATAATAATAATATTTCAAGTATTAAGCCATCCGTATAAATTAAGAAGTTTTCTTTTGAGTTTAAACTTTTTTTTTTATTTTTATAATTTTCTGCCTCTAAATTTTTTAGTATATTGTTAATGTTAATTTTATTTTTATTTTTTATTTATAATAGGTTTAAAATAATATTGATCTTTTCTACTTTAATATATGAGTTTATTAAAAATTTTATTTTTAATAATATTTTGTCTAATATGGAAATATATTCTTTTTTTTTTTTTTTTAATTTAAGTATAAGTTTTTATTTTTATCTTTATATCTAAAATAGAATTTTGGTGGAAAAAATTTTGGAGTCCTTATTTTAATCAGGTAATTTTTATTAAAATATAGAAATTTTAAAGTATATCGTCTTTGTATGTCGTTTAATCTTATTTTTAGTAGTAAAATTAATGTTTTAACCTCTAATAAGTGTATTAAAATTATTTTAAATGTATTTGTAATTTTTCTCAACATCTTATTTTAAATTAATTTAAATTTCTTTAAAATGTTTTATTAATTTTAATTTTTCTATCATATTTTAGATTTATAATTAAAAACTAAATAAACATAGCTTTTATATAGTTATATTAAAATTTTTGTTTTCAATCCTTTTTCTAAATTTGGTAGTGTTTTAATAAAATTAAAAATTTTATTCACTACATTTATTTTTATTTTTATATAATCTTTAAATTTTAGTTTTATATTTAAATATATTTCTAACTACTTTATTGTTTTGCTAAATTTAATTTTTATATTATTTAGTAATATTATTATTCCCCCATTTTTATTTTTATTTTTATTTTTGTTTTTTGTTTTAAAATAAATTAATTTTAATTTTATATTATCAAAAGCTATTATATTATTTTTTGTTTAATTAAAAACAATTTTTGTAGTTATTTCTAATTTTTTTATATTTTGTTCCACTTTTTTGTTTATTAAAACTAATACTAGATTATCTATATATAATAGG
>NW_011645757.1:0-11710 GCF_000225545.1 Orbilia oligospora ATCC 24927
GATAGTATTTCTTTATAGGAATTTTTATATTAAAAAATCTTTTGTTTAATTCTTTTGTATGGTATTTTTTTTGTATATAATTTTATTTTATGTAAAATTTCTTTTATAAATTTAATATTTTATATAAATTATTTCTTTGTTTATAAAAAAATTTTGTATAAGAATTTTATATAATGAAGTTTTTTTTTGAAGAAGGAGATAATATTATGGTTTAGTTATATTGATTAATTTGATTAGGAAATATATTTTGGTATAATAAATATATTTTTTATTTTTGTTTTTCTTTATTTTACAAAAATGTTTTTAGTTATAATTATTTAGATTCTTTAAATTAAAAGTTTATATACTTATTTTTTACTTTATATACAAATATATTATAAAATAATATATTTTTTGTTTTAATTAATATATGGAAATATTTGATATTAGCCCATTATATAATGTTTAATGTCAAATTTTTTTTGTCGAATATGTTAATTAGTTGATTGTTGACAATATCGATAAATTAATTAAATATTTGTTATATATCTAATTATTTATTTGTAGGAAATTTCATTATATATTTAAAGACTTTTAAACAATAGTAATTCTCAATTTATTTTAAAATTCCATTAGTTAACTTATTAATTTAATTTATAATTTACTTAAATAGTATTTAATTTTATAGTTAATTACTATATTACACTTTCTATTTATATAATTTTATATCTTCATTTTGAATACTATACTACTTTCTAAAAAATCTGAACATATAAAATTAAGAAACACAGCAAAGTGCTAAACTATTTTAGGAAATTTTGCCAAGGAATCCTGGGACAGGTGTAACAATTATTTTATATTTTTCTTTTATTAATAAATTTAAAATTATTTTATTTAAAAAAACTTTTTGTAGTATAAATTTATAAAATATATTTTTTAAAATAATAGTTGAGAAGGTTATTCTAATTTTTTTCTATTTTGTAATATAAATTATATTAATATTTTAATTATTTTTGGTTTTTTTTTATATTTACAAAATATATAAATTTAGTTTATTTTTTTTAAATATATTAGTATTTATTGTAGAGATATTGTTACACCTGTCCCAGGATTCCTTGGCAAGGTTTCCTAAAACAGCTTAGCACTCTGCTGTGTTTCTTAACTCTATATGTTCAGATCTCTCAAAAAGTAGTATAGTATTCGGGGTAAAAATATAAAATTATATAAATAAAAAGTATAACACAGTAATTAACTATAAAACTAAATACTATTCAAATAGGTTATAAACTAAGTTAATAAATTGACCAATAAAGTTCCAAGATAAATTGAGAACTGCCATCGCTCAAAGGTCTTTAAATACATAATAAAGTTTCCTACAAATAAGTAACTAAACATATAATAGATATTTAATCGACTTGTTGATATTATCGACAGTCAACCAGTCGACATGTTCGACAAAGAAAAAACTTAGCGTCGAACATTACATAACAGGCCAGTATCAAACATTTCCGCCTATCAGTTAAAACAAGAAATATATTGTTCCACAACACATTTGTACATAAGGCAAAAAACAAGCGTATAAACTTTCAATCTAAAAAATCCAAATAATTATAACTAAAAATATTCTTGTGAGATAAAGAGAAGCAGAAATAAGAAGTATGTTTATCGCGCCAAAATATATTTCCTAATCGGGTTAGTCAATATAGTTGGGCTGTGACACTATCTCTTTCTTTAAGAAAAACTTCGTTATATAAAATTCTCGTGCAGGATCTTCTTATAAACAGGGAAATAGTCCATATAGGGTGTTGGGTTTATAAAGGGAATTTCGTGTGGGACAAAATTGTATACAGGAAAAATACCGTACGGGAGAATCAAACAGGGGGTTTTTTGATACGGGAATTCCTACAAGGGAATACTACCATTATAATTTTATTAATTTTTTATAGAAACAAAATTGTAGTATAATTCTATGTTGTACAAGATTATATAAACAGGTATATGTATAAAAATATCAGTTTGAAGTAGTGAGAATGAAATCAAATTTAAACCATTAAATATTCTTTAAAGTGCGCAATTAATACATCTTTTATACTTGCTATGTTCAAAAAAAAAGTTCAAAAATATCGAAAAAAAAATAAAATGGTCAACGAATTTTGGAAGGAGTGGGCTCGTCGAGTTCTTAAAGATTTCGAACATTTTGGCGTTATAGTGGCAAAAACGTGTTTGTTTTGCAAGCGGGGCGGTTATTCGTGTGAGATGATGGAGGGCTTTAAAAGTTGTTTTATATGCGTTAAACATAAGAAAAGAAAATGCAATGTGATTCTATGTGAGTGTTTTTGTTGTAGATCTTTTTACAGGTGTGTGCTGATATATTTGTCAGTGGTATGGATTTCTAAGGTGAGAGTTTCGAAAATTTAACAGCTTTATGAAATTATGGGAAGGCTCGAAAATATCTAACAAATAGTCCAAGATGATTAAAACAAATTGGCGGAAAATTAAAATAAGTTATTGGTGTCTCTTGCCGAGTTCCATAAGACAACAACGGAGTTGAAGCGTTGTTAATAAGAGTTGTCCATTATTACTGAGAAGTATTGTGAGAGCTTAGTGTATGCAGAAGCTTTACTCATGGAAGAGGATTTATTAGAGGAGGTTGATGGGGGGGATTTAGGTATATAAGAATAATTAAATTATTTTAGGGGCGATGTGTGAGATTTAGGTTCTGAGTGGGTAGATAATAGAGAAGCGATTTTGGAGGAGGTTTTGGGGGCTGTTATGGAACCTTTAAGTTATTTTACAAGTTTTGTGGATATAGGGAATCTTTTCGCGTTCTTTTGAAGGGGGGAAGAGTTTTCGATGAAAAATTTTATGGAGGGTATTTATGGGGATGTTTAAAACAATTTTGTTTGATTCTTTCTTATATTCGTAATTTTTTTTAATTTTAAATAAAATGCTTTGTCAAGAGTTTCTTCTTACATTCGCAGAGTTTTTGATTTTTAATATCGTTTTTTTGTTTGGGGGAATTTGTTTGTTGCGTGCCTTTTTGTTGGTGTGGCTTGTTTAACGAGAAGTTTTAGGTGAGCTTCTTCGACGTTGGGAGGTTAGGGAGACTAATTTAAACTGGTTGTACTAGTGGTGTATAAGGGGGTGTATTTGTGGTGAGGAGTGCCGTTAAATGTGTGCAAGTTATGAATGTTATTGTGATTTTCGCTTTTTGCTAATTGGTATTCTTCCTAAGTCGTCTACGTTTTTTCTTTGGCGCTGTGTTACCTTGTTGAGCGAGTATTCCGGGTTGCTTTAGATAGGATTGGATAAATTCTGGGGAGATGTTTTCTTTTGGTTACCAAAAGTCGTCTTCTGGGCTATAGGGTAGAGACCATCAAACAAGATATTTGTTATTCTTATTAGGTTCTTCGAGGATCTTTTTGATGTTGTATTTGGTGTAATTGTTGTATTCAATTTCTATGTCTTCTGGGTCTTTTTGTAGTCCAGGTGGAGCGGGTTCCAAGAGAGAAATATGAAATGTGCGATGAATTCGTAAGGGTTTAGGTATATTTAATTCGTATTGGTGTTTACTTAATTGTTTTTTGATTGTGTAGGGGCCATATTTTTGAAAATTAAGTTTTTTAGGGTGTTTGGTTTTTAAATTTTGTGTAAGTAGATATGTTTTATCTCTTTTTTTTAATAAAGGAGCTTTTAGATGTTTTTTATCATAGTAATGAGCCATTTGTTCTTGAGAGAATTGAAGGTCTTTCTTAAGGATATTATGGAGATTCTTTATTTTTTCCATATGTTTTTTAGTATTAGGTACGATTTTTTTGGGTCGGAGGGGAGGTAAAAAGGCTTTTGGAGTTTATCTACGTAAGACTTTGTATGGCGATAGCTTTGTGGTTGAGTGTTGAGAGGTATTGTATGCAAATTCGGCAGAAGGGAGGAGAGATATTCAATTTGTTTGTGCATAATTCATAAAACATTGGAGATATATTTCAAAAATCTAAATTAGATGTTCTGAAGCATTATTTGTTTGAGGATGTGTTTTAGAAGTAATATTTAGTTTGGTGCCAGTCTGGTTCATGATGGATTGCCAATACTTGTTTTGAAAAAGTCGATTTCGGTTGTAGATGTGTTTGTGTTAGATTTTGTATTTGGAAAAGATATGTTGGAGGTAGATATGTTGAAATTCGGTTGTTTTGAATTTTTTATGTTATGGTATAAAGATAGCGGTTTTTGAGAATTTGCAGGTGATAATTAGGATTTCGTTAAAAATAAAATTGGTAAGTGGATCTCGTGAGGGTTGTATTCCTTGAATAAAATCATAGGTAATAACTTCAAAAGGTGTATAGGGTATGTCGTAAAGTTAAAGAGTTCTGTAGGGTTTATGTCGATTAAACTTATTTCGACAGTATATATCGCAAGTTTTGATGTATTTTTTGATATGTTTTCTTATGTTAAACTAGTAATACGATTTCATCAAAAGTTTCTGAGTACAATCTACTTCTAAATAGCTGTAAACAAAAAAGTCATGATGTTAAAAGATAATTTCTGTTTAAAATTTCTTCGAAAGAATATAAAAAGCGTCACGAAATAAAATAATTCTATCGTAAAGTTCAAAATGTTGGGGGGGATCTTGAGCTTGTTCTAGCATTTATCGTGTAATGGCGTCGTGTTGATAACTTTGTATAATTTTTCTTTTAAGCTTATCTTCTATAATATATTCCGTAAGATTAAGAGCTTTGTTGATGGTGATATTGCGTCTTTGTGGTTTGAGGATAGCACTTTTATCGGGTTCTACTCCTTTCATTAGGTTTGATCGTCGACTAATGGCGTCGACAAGTACATTTTCTTTTCCTTTGAAATGGACAATTTTTATGTTGTATTTATATAGAAGTTTTTATTAGCAAATTTGTTATCTGCTGAGTTTTTTTGTGGTGAGAAAATAAGTGAGATTTTTGTGATCGGAGAGGATAATAAAGGATTCTTTTATTTGAAGGTAGACACATTATTTTCGACAAGTTTTTATGATAGTTATAAATTTCTTATCGTATATAGCATATCATAACTGAGTAACGTCAAATTTATAAGAGATGTAGGCAACTGGGTGTTATTTTTTGTCGGGGTGTAACTGTAGTAAACAAGCTCCAAGAGCTGCTACAGAGACGTCTATTTCAATTTTAATAGATAATTTTGGGTCATAAATTCTAAAAATTAGGGCAGATATGAAGAAATTTTTGAGGGTATCGAAAGTGGCGATTTGTTCGGGCATCATTTCGAATTTAACTTGTTTTTTCGTAAGTTCAGATAACACTACTAACATAAAACTATACTTTTGAATGAAACATCGATAATAATTGTAAAATCCTAAAAATAACTATACTTCCTTGACTTCTTGAGGGATAGACCAATCCTAAATAATTTGAACCTTCTTTGGGTCCATTTTAACACCATTAGAAGTAATTATGGTTTCTAAGAATTTATATTTGGTAATAACAAATTCAGACTTTTCTCTTGCATATCGCAAGTTGTATTCTTGTAGGGAGGCAAGGATTAGGTTGATATGTTTTTTGTGTTCTTCAAAATTTTTACTGTAAATCAAAATGTTATCTAGATAGATAACACAAATTACATTGATGTGTTTTCATAGAATATGATTTATGAAGGTTTGAAAAGATGTAGGCATATTGGTTAGTCTGAAAGGCATAACTATATATTCGAACAATTTATAGCAACATCTGAAAGCGGTTTTCCATTCTTCTCTAGGGTTAATTCGGATATTGTAGTAACTGTTGACAATATCGAGTTTAGAAAATATTTGGGTGTTTACAAGACAATTAAAAGATTCGTTTATGAGAGGTAGAGGTTTTGTGTCTTTAATGGTAATATTATTGAGACTCCGGTAATTAATGTATATGCGTAGTTTTCCATTTTTTTTAGGAACGAAAAGGATAGGATGTTCTGTTGGCGAATTCGAGGGGCGAATATATTTGTTTCTTAAATTTTCATCGATATATTCTTTGAGAGTAGTAGTTTTTTTTTCTGTGTATGTATATATAGGTAGGGATTTTGGTTGCGTTTCTTTTTTGAGAGGTATGTGGTGGGTAAATTAATTGATTTTTGGTAAAAGTTCGCTTTTTTTGGATAATTTAAAAATTAAGCGGTTGTCAGAGGTAACTTAAGTAAGAATATCGAGATTAATGGTTTGAACGAATTCTTTAACTTTTACTAAAAAGTATTGAATAGATTTTGGCTTATTCTTGATTCGATTTTTAACTTCTTTAGATGACATATGTTGAGTAAGATTGAGATGAACTTCTTTGCCAAAAAAAGGATTTTTTGTACGAGTGGTATTATTATTGCTTTTAATTTGTTGATATGAATAACAAAAGAAATCGATGGTTTTTCGTCGCTAGTCGATATTGAAATTATATTTTTCAAGCCATGAATATTCTAAGATTAAGTTATAAAAAGTATCTAAAATATTAATTGAGAGAGTTTCAATATATTTATCAATTATAAGTGTAATTATAACTTATTTAGTAATAATTCCAAGAGATTTTCCTTCAAAAACAATAACAAAGATAGAAATTTTTATTTACTTAATCAATAAATTAAATTTTTGTACAATTTTCGAATTGATAAAAAAGTCTTTGGTACTATTGTCAATTAACGTGTTGATTAGTGTTCTATTGATGTAAATAAAAAAAATAAGATATTTTTTGGTGAGATTAAACTTAAGTGTTCTCGATCCGATTTTAACAATACATAGGCTAAATTTTTCAGGAGGCATCGATTTCTGAGGCATTTTTAGTTTAAATAATTCTCAAAAAATTCTTCTGGGATATTATTCCATTCGTCGAAATTTGGTTCTGAAGGGGGAGATAATCCGTGTGGTGATTTACAATTGTGGAAGGAGTAAAATGGGTTATGTGGGTCAGAAAAACAAATAATGTGGTGATTGAGGAAATGTCTTTTAAACTGGTTTTATCGTCCAATTTTCTTGTTATTGTAGAGGTGGTATCGATATCTGTAAGGTATTTTTCATCTTGTTTTTGTAATTACCTTAAAGTAATACATATGGCCAGTTTATAAAATCCATTTGTTGGCATATTTGTTATATAAAAAGAATTCGTCGTAATAAAGTTTTCTGGAAGTTTTTTTGCAAAATTCGCAAGATTTCTTACTATTATAAAAATAGTCTCCATGATAGGTTTGATTAAGGTTATTTATGGGATAAAAGATTTTCTTTTCCTGATTTTTTAAATAAGTTACGAAATCGAGTTTATATCCTACGCTAAAGATTTTATTATTCTGTACCTTTCTTTCGTTAATAAGTTTGAGGTTGCTTCGTCTGAAAAGACTTTCCGTGGTACGGATCTATAAAATATACTTTTCGAAATAATGATCAAGAAAATCGTTCCAGCTTTTTTCCGTTTCGTAGCATATACCATATTGGTATTTTGGTTATTTCTGGTTTTTTTTTATGTCTGCAAAATGTATGAATTTGGTTTGTTTTTTTCAAGTATTTTGATGTTTACTGCAGAGATATAATTATTTGTATAAAAAGAAGGTGGCAATTTCAGAATATATATAGCATAATTTTCTTTCGTTAGGGACACTTCCATGAATAAGAAAGTGTTTGTCGAATGGAAATTCAATATTTTGTTTGTAAGTAAGGAAATCTTTAAAAAAACTAGGTTGTAATTTTTGAACATATTCGTCCATATGGATTAAAAATTGGATGTAGATTTAAAATTATAATTTTTTTGGACAAGTAAAACAAGTGTATTGTTCTAAATTGTTTTCGAAGATTATGTTGAGTACAGTTGCGTGTCCTATATAGTAATACCAATTACTATAACATCCGGGGTAGAGATAAAAGGTGTCGTTGTACAGAGTATATTCAACAATTCTTCCAATGTATAGGTGATATTTGACTTTTTTGTGGAGTTTGGATTTTTTTATTATTAAATAGCTAGAGAGTGGGTTATAAGTTTTAACTGAGTGTTTGGCGCTAATTACAAAGTGATATATTTTGAAGTGGTTGGTATAAAATTCTCCAAATAAATCGAGGTTTGCTCGATATAAGGCTTCTCTAAGTTCTATTTTGTCTATCCACTTATATTCTTGTGTATAGTTGTATCTATTATATTTTATGTAGCAATTAAGGCATCTGATATATTTTTGATCTCCTTTAGTTGTTTAATCTACTTAAGTGTGGGTTTTATCGTTACAATCGAAGTTATAGATATTTCCGTTAACAAAAAAGCTTTCTTCGTTATTTGAGGTAAAAAAAAAGAGTCTTTTAATAAAAATAATAAAGGAAAATATACATCATTATCCCAATCAGAGAGTAGAGATAGTATGGGGTGTTGTTCATACGCTTCGAAAAGATTGATGGTTGACAAGAGTTATTCGATAAGAGGTTGTTGTTGCGTAGCTTTTAAGTGAACTATTAGGTTTTGAGGTTCAGAATCGCTTTTGATGAGTTGATATTTATATTCCTCGTTTTGTAAGTAGTATTAATAGAGTTTTTTATTGAGTTTTTATTGGTACCAAAGGTGTTTTTTTGGTGGAGGGTTTTACCATAGCTAATGGTATTGTTTTTTAATAAGGAAATAGTTGATATCTGAGGGTTAAGTAACGATTTTTTCGTTGTTATTGTTTTGAGTCATTAACTTAGAGGTATTTATTTAAATATTGGAAGTAAAAACTTATGAGAAATTTTCATAAATGGCTTCGAAAATTCGTTGTTGAGTATCTTTAATAGAGTTTTTCTTTTGAAATGTTATTTTGAATTCGACAGATTTCTTTTGATTCTTTGTTGGAGTCTTAGGATTTTAACTGGTGTTGTGAAACTATCTATGTTGGTGTGTAGTATTTCGTTGGTTTTTTGGGTAATTATTTTTAAAATGTTTAGTTTTATTACAATTCTAGTATAGTGGCGTGTTGGATTTTGGACTTTTTTTAAATTTGTTGTGCGGATATTGTTGTCGTGTGTTGTTGAGGTTTATAGGTGTAGACCTAAAAGTCTGATTAGGGTGCATTTTTCTGTTTTTACCATGTTTCTATTGTTTGTTGTTATTCTTTTTATTTTTTTTGTTTTTAAAGTTATTGGAGTTGTTATTATTCTTCTTTTTATTGTTATAAGAAAATTGGTTGGTGTAAATTTTAAAATTAATATCATCAATTTCGATAACATGTTGTTGCATTTCCATGCGAGTTATATTAGAAAAATTTTTATCTTTTTGTTTTTTCTCCTGAATGTAGACATATTGTTGGAACTTAGTTTTGAGTCTTTTTCTTGTTCGGTAGTAAAGATTACCGTCGTCTTATTTAGTTAGGATTGCGAGTTTGTTAAATTCTTGAAAATAGTTTCAAGCAAAATTGGTTTGTTTGAGGGAGGTGATGTTTTGTTGTGTACGAGAGACTTTGTTGTCTTCTCTATACTGCTGTTTAAGGAATTTGGTGAAAGTATTGTAGTTGGTTATAACTTTAACAATATGTTTTTCTTGCTCTTTAATAAGTTTAGAATAATGTTGTTGGTAAGTAATGTAAGTTTGTAGGATAGTATCTTTAAAGTATATTTCTGCGAAGAGGATTTTGGTTTTATTATCAGGAAATTGTTTGGTTTGGAGTTGGAAATGGGTGTCGAGCTGCTGGAGAAAGTGATTAAATTTTTTAGGCGTTCTGTTGAATTTAGTTGGGTCACCAATTTGTGGTGGTTTTATGTTGTTAAGTTGTTTTTGGAGCTTGTTACGCTCTTTTTCTATCTTCACTTTTTCCAAATTTATGATAAAGATTTTGGTGGTGGTTTTTTTGATGTCCTAGTCATATTTTTTTTATAAGAATTCTAATTACATTTGCAATTTTTTGAGGGTTTTAGGAGAAAAGTTTTCTAGTTTGGGGTTAATAAAATTTCCTTCTCCACCATTATTAGAATCGATGTTCATTTGTTCAGTAAACATGTTTAATGTTGTTAGTAGGTTATCAATGTCTGTATTGAGTTTTCTTATGTGTCTGTTACACGTGTTTTTTTATAGTCTTTCCATAGGTTAAATTTAAATGTTTAATTCAACTATTGTAATTTCGTTTTGGGATTTTAGTGGTTTATAAACTCTAATAGACTCTTCGTTTTTTCTGATATCAATTCTATTTTATAGTTCGAAACTAAAGCTTACCTAACTTGCTAATAATTTGGTTTATACTACAGCATGTTTAATTACTCTTTGATTTACAAGTTGTGTTAAAGTTTCAAGGGGATTGTAGAAGTCTTCTTGACTTTTACTACTTGTGTCTATGTCTGATAGACCGTAATTTTCCGACATACACTATTTCCTTCCAAGAGTTGGATCGATCAAAGTGTTACACCTGTCCCAGGATTTTTTGGTAAGGTTTCTTAAAATAGCTTAGTACTTTGTTGTGTTTCTCAATTTTATATGTTTAGATCTTTTAGAGGGTAGTATAGTATTCAGGGTGAAAATATAAAATTGTATGAATAAAAAGTGTAATACAGTAATTAGTTATGAGATTAAATACTGTTTAAGTAGGTTGTAAACTAAGTTGATAAGTTGACCGATGGAGTTCCAAAATAAACTGAGAATTGTTATCGCTTAAAGATCTTTAAATACATGATAAAGTTTCCTATAAATGAGTGATTAGATATATAACAGATATTTAATCGACTTGTCGATATTGTCGATAATCAACCAGTCGATATGTTTGATAAAGAAAAGACTTAGTGTCGAACATTGCATAACAAGCCAGTATCAAACATTTCCGCCTATCAGTTAAAACAAAAAATATGTTGTTCCACAACACATTTGTATATAAGGTAGAAAACAGGCATATAAACTCTCAATCTGAAGAATCCAAATAATTATAACTAAAAACATTCTTGTGAGATAAAGAGAAACAAAAACAAGAAGCATGTTTATCGCGCCAAGACATATTTCCTAATCAGGTTAGTCAATATGGCTGGGCCGTGACAGATATAATTATTTGTATAAAAAAAAAATAACAATTTTAGAATATATATAGTATGATTTTTTTTCATTAGAAATATTTTTATGAAAAAGAAAATATTTGTTAAATAGAAATTTAATATTTTGTTTATAGATAAGAAAATTTTTAAAAAAATTAGGTTATAACTTTTAAATATATTTATCTATATAAACTAGGAGTTGGATATAAATTTAAAATTATAGTTTTTTTGGATAAGTAAAATAAATATATTGTTCTAAATTATTTTTAAAAATTATGTTGAGTATAGTTGTATATTTTATATAGTAGTATTAGTTATTGTAATATTTAAAATAAAAATAAAAAATATTATTATATAAAATATATTTGGTAATTTTTTTAATATATAAATAATATTTAATTTTTTTACAAAATTTAAATTCTTTTATTATTAAATAACTAAAAAGTAAATTATGGGTTTTAATTAAGTATTTAATACTAATTATAAAGTAATATGTTTTGAAGTGATTAATATAAAATTTTCCAAATAAATTAAAATTTATTTAATATAAAGTTTTTTTAAATTTTATTTTATTTATTTATTTATATTCTTATATATAATTATATTTATTATATTTTATGTAATAATTAAAATATTTAATATATTTTTAATCTTTTTTAATTATCCAATTTACTCAAATATAAATTTTATTATTATAATTAAAATTATAAATATTTTTATTAATAAAAAGGTTTTTTTCGTTATTTGAAGTAAAAG
>NW_011645758.1:0-3200 GCF_000225545.1 Orbilia oligospora ATCC 24927
GATTTAAAATTTTATTAATTTATGGTAAAAAATATTAATTTTTGATAGTAATAACATTAAATTTTTTTTAATTTACACAAAATTATAATCTACCATTTTTTTTAAAAACAAATAAGATAAATGCTTTTTATAAACTATTAAATTTTTAAATGAATTCTTTAATTATATTTTTTTTATTTAAAGTTTAAAAATTTTAAAATATTTTTTATTTATTAATTTTAATAATTTTTAGATAAATTAAATTTTTAGTAGTATAGAAATTTTCATATCTTTTTTTTATTATAATAATAGAATATTTTTTTTCTTTTTTAAAAAGATTTTAGTAAAATCTTAAAATTTATTAAAAAATTTAATAGTTTTTTCGATTTCAATTATATTATTAATAAATATAATTTATTTTTATTTTTTTTTTAAACTATAAATAGTAAAGATAAATCTTTGTTTTATGATTTTTTTAAAAAATTTCTACATTTATAATAATAATTTTAAATAAGTAGTTTATATATATTTAATTATTTTTTTAATTAATATAAACTTTATACTTTTTATATTATAATTTTTTTAGATTCAAAGGTTTAATAATATTAATAATGTTAGTATTAATGATTTCTTTATGGTTTTAAATTTTCATTTTAAATTAAATCATTTTTTTTAACAAATTTTTTGGTTTTATTAAAGTATTTTATGGATTTAGAGATTTTTTTTAGAATAAAGTGAAAAATTATTTTTAATTATAAATTTACAATTTATATATATTTTTATATTATTATTATTTAGATATATAAGAATTTTAATAGGTTTCTAAAAATAAAGGTATAAGATAATAAAAATTTTAATATAAAATTTAAATAATATTTTAGTTTTTTTAAAATTTAAATAAAAAAATAAATTCTAAAATATAAAGAAAATTTGTGGTATTTTTTAAGACTAGAGAATTTTTAAAGTAATAAGTTAAATCCTGTTTTGTTGTATATTATAACTTATAATTAGGTCTACTTTTTTTTCTGTTTTTTTTTGGTGTTTTTTTATAAATAATATCTTAAAAAGAATATTATTTTATTTTAAATGTTTTTATAAGTAAGTCTTTAAATATTCTAGTTTCTAATAAGATAAAAATTGTAGAAAATACATTAAGTTAATTTTTTTTAAAATCTTTTATTTAAATAATTGTTAATAAAATATTCTTTTTCTCTATAATATAGATATAACTTCTAAGTTTAATATTAATCTTTTTCTTTTTAAATTAGTCATCCTTAAATGTTTTTAGTAGATTAATCCATAAGTCCAGGTTTGAAATAATTATTTCTCTAAGTTTATTAAAATTAATTAATATTACTAGTCCTTATTGGTTTTTTTGATACTAAAATCAGAATATTCTTCTTTTAAAATTCTTTAGTTGTTAGATTTTAAGATTTCTTTTTTACATCTAAAATTTATTAATTATTATTAAGGTATTAATAGAGAATAATAAAATTATCAAAATCTTCAAAAAATATTTTCTTAATAATTAGAAATTCTTTTATTTTGATGTATAATTTATATTATAGGTAAATGATTTAGATAATATTATTGTAATTCAGATATTTTATAAGATGTTTAAATTTTATTAAATAAATAAAAAAAAATTTATTAATTTATTTTAGGTTTTTTAATTTTTGTTTTATAGTTTTAATAAGGTTAAGATTTTCGAAGGCTTTTTCAAGTTATATGGTAAACTTAGTATAAATATTTTAATTTTATATTTTATTATTAATATTATATTTATTAAAAGCTAATTCTGTTGATTTTTTTTTAAAAAAATTAATAATATATGTAATTTTTTTTTTAGATATAGTAAATTTAATAATTTTTTTTTTATATTTATTATTAAATTAGGTTAAGAAATTTCATAATTTATAAAATTTAATATTATTAAAAAAATTAGAATCTGGAAATTTAATATTTAGGATAATTGTTGGAGTTATTGTAAACATATTATTTTTAAAATGTTTAAAAATTGTTATTATAGTTTTAGTTTATTTAATAATAAATTTTAATAAGGTAATAATTGTAGTTTCTTTCTTAATATTTTTTCCTTTGGAAAATTTATTTTTTAGTGAAGCTAATACTAACATTTAAATATTAGATTAATAGAGTTATAAAGTAATAAAATATAAAAAATCATATATAAATTAATTATAATATTAAAATAATATATAAATATTATAAAACAAGAGTAGTATATTAGTATAAATATAAATTAATATTTAAATTATTATTTAATTTTTAAATATATAATAGTGAATATAATAGTTTAAATAGATAATTAATAAAGAAAATAATAAAGTAAATTAGACAGAAGTTAAGTTTAAATTAAATATTTGGATATATAAAATATTAAATTAGATAAGAGTTAAAATTATATAATTTATTGAATTGGACAGGAGTTAAGTTTGAATTAGATATTCGGATATATAGAATATTAAATTGAATAGGAGTTGTTCTTATATAAATTAGGAAGTTTATGTAGGGTAAGAATTTAAATAAGTTTTATATTATATTTATTAATATAATAATTATAATTTTGGATTGTAAGTTTTAAGGTTTGAATTTAAATACTTCTTTATTTTGGGTTTATAGTTTATATTATGTTATATAGTTTTTCTTTTAATTATAATATTGTTTAGATATTTCCTATAATTATTCTAAGAGCTTCTTTGGTTGCCTGGATTTCTGCTTGGAGTTCATTATGCTGAGATTGTTTTGTTACAATAAAAATAATTTTTATAATAAATTTAATTAAAATTATTTATAAAATAGGAAATTTTTTTTCCTAATTTTCTAAGTAAATTACAAGGTTAAATTTATATTCTATATTAAAAATTTTATCATTTTATACCTTTCTTTTATTAATAAATTTAAAATCACTTCATTTAAAGAAACTTTTTATAATACAAATCTATAAAATATATTTTTTAAAATAATAATCAAAAAATTATTCTAACCTTTTTTTATTCCATAACATATATTATATTAATATTTTAATTATTTTTAATTTTTTTTTATATCTATAAAATATATAAATTTAGTTTATTCTCTTCAAATATATTAGTATTTACTACAAAAATATAATTATTTATATAAAAAAAAAATAATAATTTCAAAATATATATAGCATAATTTTTTTTTATTAAAAACACTTCTATAAATAAAAAAGATAT
>NW_011645759.1:0-2489 GCF_000225545.1 Orbilia oligospora ATCC 24927
GAAATAAAAAAAAAATGTTGAAATAAAAAAGAGTGTGGAAATTAAATAGATTTTAAAAAAAATAAAAGATATTTAAAATAAAAAGAAATAAATATTTTAAAGAAATAAAATTTACAAAAGAAAAATCATAAATTAATTTTCTAGAAAATATAAAAGATAAAGAAATCTTTTTAATATTAAATTTTTTAAAATTAAGAAAAATTTAAAAGATGTTAAATCTAGAATTTGAGAATAATATAGTATTAAATTTTTAAAAAAAAGTAGGCTTATTAAGAAAAGTGTTATTTCTATTTCTTTTAAGTTATTAAAAAAATAATATAAATTTAAAATTTGTAGAAAAAATAATTAATAAAAAATTAATTATATGGAAAAAGATTAAAAATAGGGAAATAAGAGAAGCTATTTTTATATTTAATTTTAAAAAAGTATTAGGGTTAGATGGAATTAATTTTTTATGTTTAAAAAAAATTTATGAAATTATATTGGAAAAATTTAATAATTTATTTAGTAAATTATTAAATAATGGGTATTATTTAATTTACTTTAGAGAAGTAATTAGGGTAATTTTACTAAAATTTAATAAATTAGATTATAATATCTTTAAAGTTTATAAAATTATAAGTTTTTTAAATTGTTTAGGAAAAATATTAGAAAAGATAATAGTAAAAAGAATAGTATTCTTATTAGAAATTAATAAAATTCTAAATCTAAAATAAATTAAAGGTAGAAAATAAAAATTTGTTATAGATATAGTTCTAATTTTAGTTTATGATATAAAAATAGTAGATTTAAAAAAGTTTAAAATATTTGTTTTATTTTTAGATGTTAAAGGAGCTTTTAATAATGTTTTAAAAGAAAGATTAATAAATATTTTAAAAGATATAAAGTTTTTAGAATAATTAATTGGATGGGTTAAAAACTTTATGTTAAAAAAATTAATTAAACTATCTTTTGATGGGTAAATAGAAAAATTAAAATTAATAAAAACTGGGATATTATAAGGTTTACCAATCTTACTAATTTTATTTTTATTATATTTAATATTATTATTTGATGAGTTGAAACGAAAAATATTATTTATTAAAAAGTTATTATATATAGATGATTTAGTATTAGTTTTAATAAATAAAAAAATAAAATAAAATATAAAAAATTAAAAATAATTATAAAAATTGTTTTTAATTGGGTAAAAAATAATGTAGTAGTTTTTAATAATATAAAATCAAAGTTAATTTATTTTAAAATAAAAAATAAAAATAAAAATAAAAATAAAAATAAGGGAATAGTGGTATTACTAAATGGTATAAAAATTAAACTTAGTGAAATAATAAGGTAGCTAAAAATATATTTAGATGTGGAACTAAAATTTAAAGATTATATAAAAATAAAAACAAATACAATAAATAAAATTTTTAATTTTATTAAAATACTAATAAATTTAGAAAAAGGATTAAAAACAAAAGCTCTAATATAATTGTATAAAAACTGTGTTTGTTTAGTTTCTAATTATGGATCTAAAATATAGTAGAAAAATTAAAATTAATAAAATATTTTGAAAAAATTTAAATTAATTTAAAATAAGATGTTAAGGAAAATTATAGGTACATTTAAAATAATTTTAATATACTTATTAGAAGTTAAAACATCAATTTTACTACCAAAAATAAGATTAAACAATATATAAAAACGATATATTTTAAGATTTTTATATCTTAATAAAAATTACTCGATTAAAATAAAGATTTTAGAATCTTTTCCACCAAAATTCTGTTTTAAATATAAAGATAAAAATAAAAACTTATATTTAAATTAAAATGAAAATAAAAAAAAAGAAAAAAAAAGAATATATCTCCATATTAAACAAAATATTATCAAAAATAAATTTTTTAATAAACCTATATACTAAAATAGAAAAGATCAGTATTATTTTAAACCCACCATAAATAAAAAATAAAATTAATATTAATATTAATAATATACTAAAAGATTTAAAAGCAAAAAACTATAAAAATAAAAAAAAAATTTAAATTTAAAAAAAACTTTTTAATTTATATAAATAACTTAATGTTTAAAATAAAAAATAATAATAAAAATAAAAAATTTATTAAAACTGAGATTTATAAAAAAATAAATAATAAATTTATTTTTAAAATATATTATAGTTTAAATAAAAATATAAAGGTATATGATGTAAAATTAATTATTTTAAAAAAGAAATTCATAAAATCTCTTAAAATAAGTAATAAAAATAATTTAATAAAAAATATTTATTTTTTTATAAATAATTAAGTTGTAATAAAAAAATTAGAATCTTTAAAAATTGGAATAGGATAAGAAATAACATTAGAAATATGGGAGATAACAGGGGAACTAACCTTTAAAAATATTAATTTATTTATAGAATAAGTTTTAGGTTATTCTAATATTAAAAAAAATAAAAAAATAGATTTTTTTAGTAAAAAAAACTGCAAAATAATAATAAAAAAGTT
>NW_011645760.1:0-6797 GCF_000225545.1 Orbilia oligospora ATCC 24927
AAAATAATGAAATATTTTAATATACAAAAATTTTATTAAAATTATTTAAAAATTTTTGAAAAATATGAAATATTAAATAAATTATTAATATTTAAAATTTAAAATTTTATATAAAAATAATATATTTTTAAAAAATTTTAAATAATTATAACTTTTTTAATTTTAATTAATTTTTAATAATTTTTGAATAATTTTAAATAATTATAACTTTTTTAATTTTAATTAATTTTTAATAATTTTTGAATAATTTTAATAAATTTATTTTATATTAAAACATATATAAATTTTACAAAATATAATAAAATAATTTTTTTTTATATATATTTAATAATACAAAAATTTATAACAAATAATTAACTTTTTAAAAAATCAATTAAAAATTAAGTATATTATAAATTATTTTTAAACTCGCATATATTATAGAAAATTAAAAGACCAATCTAATTATATTTTTTTAAATTTATTTAAATTAAAACAAAAATTCAAAAAATTATTTAAAAAAAGTGCAGCATAACTGCGTGTGCGCGCAAAGTAGGTGAAACATGTTATATATATTAAAATTTAATTTTAAATTTTTTATGAGTTTGATAATAGAAATTATATTTATTCTATTTAATTAAAATTATAAACTTATTAAATTCTTAAAAATAGTTATAAGTAAAATTAATTTATTTAAAAAAAATAATATTTTATTATATATAAAAAACTTTATTATCTTTTTTATATTACTTATTGTTTAAAAAATTTAACAAATTCATTAAAAATAGTTATAGTTTTAATAATATATTTATCTTATTTATCTTCTAATTTAATGTAATAATTTTGATAAATAATATAAATTTATAAAATAATATTTTTAAAATATATTTTAATAAAAAAAATTTAATTTCATTATTTAAAAAAACATCCTAATTATAATTTAAAATAAATATTAAATTATTAAAAAAAATAATCAAATTTTCTAAAAATATTATTGAATTTCATTAAATTATCAATTTGTGGTGTTTTGTTAAGTTCTTTTTTAATACTAACTTCAAACTTTATAATCTTAAATATTTAAATTTCTTTGAGAAGAAATTCAAAAGTAAATAAAAAAGTACTTTTTTTACTTTATTAATATTTTATACTTTTTTTTTTTTTAAATATAATTAATATTGTTAACAATTTAATAAAAATAATTCTTATTATTATTATACGTTTAATTTTTTTAATAGTTTTTTTATTAAAATTATTTAAGTTTTTAAATTTATAAATATTATATGGCGGTTTAATCTATATTTTTATATAATTCGAAATAAAAATTTATTTTCTATCCAATAAATTTATTTTTGTAATTTAATATAAAAGTTTACCTGTTTTGTTTGTATTTTTATCTGTATTACAACATTAATATTTAGATTTCTAGGATTAACTAATTTAAATACAATTTTTCTTTATTTAATTATAAGATTATTACTAATTTCATGGAAATTATCTAAATTATTATAAATACTATTATTTTTTTTTGTTTATAGATGGTAGTTTATAACTTTCTAATATATATTATTTTTTTAAAAAAATTAAACTAATCAAAATATTATACTTCTTTTAGAATTTTTTAGTAAAATCTTTTGAAATAATTTAATATTTTATTTTATTTTTTAATTTTATATGTTTAGATTTTTTTAGAGGGTAGTATAATATTTAGGGTGAAGATGTAAAGTTATATGAATAAAAAGTATAATATAGTATAAAACTGTGAGACTAAATATTGTTTAAATAAATTATAAAGTTAAATTAATAAGTTGATTAATAAAATTTTAAGATAAATTAAAAATTATTATTATTTAAAAGTTTTTAAATATATGATAAAACTTATATATAAAATTATAAATATAAAGTTTATTATAGATTATAATTTTCAGTATAAGCATATGTTCGATTAAATTTATGAAATTATTAACAACCATTTTACTTGACGTTAAATAGTACATAATAGATGGATTAATGTTAAATATTTCTGCTAGTCAAACAAATAAGAATATATTGTTTTATAATATATTTATATATGAGGTAAGAAATAAACATACAAATTTTCATTTTAAAAATTCCAAATAATTATAATTAAAATAAAGTTTATAAGATAAAAAAAAATAGAAACAAAAAACATGTTTATCATACCAAAACATATCTCCTAATCAAGTTAGTTGATATGGCTGGGCCATGACAATAATAGACAATTATAAAAATTCTTTATTTTTAATTTTTTATTTCTTGTTTATTAATTTTATTTTTAATTTATTTATTTTAATATTCTAATTTTATTTTTTTTATTCTTTTGATTTATTTAATTTTTATTACTTTTAGATATTTTGTTCAAAAATCATGAAGACATTCTTTCCAAAGTTCAATTACCAAGTTATTTAAAATATTTAAGTTAATATATTTATTAAAAATATATATTTAATTATATTATTTTTTAATGTATAATAAAAAAATATAATTATTATAAAAAAATATATTATTTTTCAAAAATATAATAAAATAAATTACTAAAAAAATAAAATAATAAATATTATTTTTTATATACAATTCCTAAATGAAATTATTAATAATCCAACTATTTTTAAATAATTTTTAAAGCAATAGATTATACTTTTAAAAATAATAAATTAATAAAAGAAAAAAATAATATTAATAGTTATAATTTAAAAGTATTTAAAGAAATTAGTAATTAGAAAAAGGAAAATCATTTCAAAACAACCCCCCCATAACTTTTAAACAAAATATCCAAAAACAATAAAAACTAGATAAATTGGAAGAACAAAAAAAATAGAATTAGAATATTTAGAAAAATAAATTGCAATAAAAATTGATAAATAATAAACAGGAGATTAAAAAAAAATAGATAATTTTACGATTGTTTATTATATAAAAAGGGGTTTCTCGTTAAAAATCAAATTAAAACTAAAATAATTTAATTTGATAATGGTAGATAATATACCTACTAGTTTGTTTTTGGATGAATTAGTAATAACAACCTAGAATTACATCCATTTACCCAAAAACAACAACAATAAGAAAAGATAAAAACGACAAATCTCAGTAAATCTCAACAAAGAAGAATTAAATAGAAAGGATTTAATTTTAAAATTAAAAAAAACAAACAACCTATTGAAAGAAAAAATAGAAAAAATGGAAAATTTAAAAAAGAAGATATTAAAACTCGAAAACCTATAAAAGTCATATGTAGAAATAGTATAGAAATTATAAAATCAACAAAAATCAAAAAAAACATAAAAATAAATTGAAATTCCACAAAAATTAAAAATTCAAAAACAACAAAATATAATTAATCAAAAAAAAATTAATTATTTTAAGAAATATAATAATTTTATTAACACAAAAACCAAATGTTTTCAAAGAAAAAATAAATAAAATTCTTTATGAAAAAACCAAAAATTCAGAAATAATAATTTTTAGAATTTTTTCTAAATCCAAAAAACAACTTAATATTAATTGCACATAAAAAAACACAAAAAAAAGAAATTTTCAAATATAAAAAAAATATTTATTAAAAACTTATTAAAATTAATAAACACATATAAAAATTATTTACTATCGAAAGATAAAACTTCCTAGTAATACATAGAATTTCCACAAAACAATACAAAAATAACATAAAAAAACCTCAAAAAAAAAATAAAAACAAACAATACAATAAAATTAATCAAAAACCCAAAATAGCTAATTAGAGAAAAAAAATTAAATAAAAAAAACTTCTTATCAATTATTATTGTAACAAAAATAAAAGAAGAAGTTATATATATTTAATAAAGAGGATATATATTTTTTTAAAAAAAAGAAATTAAAAATAGAAAAATTTTTTAAAATTAAATGAAAATAATAAGTACACAAATTACTAGAAAAAAGAATATTATACAATCAAATACAAAAATAAATTAAACTATAGAATATATACAAAAAAATATAAAACAATAAATTATAATTATAATATATATTAAAAAAAATATAAATCCTACACACATATAAAAGTAAAATATATAAATTATAAAAAAGAACATATAACTAATAATACTAAATATTTTAAAAATAAAAAAGCAAAAAAACCTTAAAATAAATAAAAAAAAAATTTAAAAATAATATAATATAATTACAAAAAATCAATAAATATAATGCAATCTATATTAAATTCTATATTAAACAAAACAAAAATAATTTTCTTATAAAAACTATAAATTTCAAAGGAAAACAACACAATTATATATTTGGAATTTTAATTAATTATTACAAATCTCAAAAAAAAACACAAAAATTAAATAAAAATATTAATATTTATTTTTAAAAATATATTTTTTAAAATTTCAAATAAAAAAAATTTAATAAATAATGAGGATTACTAAATAATTAATTTAAAATCAAAAGAATTTAGAAAAATTAAAATTTTTAATATCTACAACAAAAAATATCAAAATATATAAAATGGTGAATATATAGTAAATAAATTATATAATAAAATAAATTTATATTATATAAAAAAAATATTATTAATTAAAGATTTTAATGTATATTATTTATTATAGAATTTTGAAATTAAAATTAACTTAAGATTAGAAAAAATAATTGAATTGATTGAAAATAAAAATCTATAATTAATAAATAAAAAAAGCATAGTAACATACTATTATACTAGAAAAAATAAAACAAAATCTTTAATTATAGATTTATTATTTGTAACTTTTAATTTAAAAAATTAATTATTAATTAAAGAATAAATAAAAAAATAGATATAGGATCTAATTATAAAATTATTTTAATTAAAATAAAACCTAATAATAATAATTTAATAAATAATCCTACATTAACTAATAAATTTAATTAAAAAAAAATAGATTAAAACAAATTTAAAAAAAAATTATTAAATTTAGATAAAAATCTAAATAAAAACAATTTATAAAATAATCTTATAAATTTTTATATTGTAAAAAAAAGAAATCTAAAAGATAATTTAAAGAAAACAACATCTCTATTTTTAAAAAAATATAATTTTTAACAATAGAAAAATTTACACCAATATTAAAAATTATACTAAAATCTAAAATATAATAAAATAAAAAAATAAAAAAAACAAAAAAAAAATATTAAAACAAAAAAAAATATAAAAATTAAATAAATCCCAAAAAAATAAAAAACATTTAAAATAAAAAAAAATAAACATTTTAAAAAAATAAGATTTGTGAAAAAAAAATCATAAATTGATTTTCTAAAAAATACAAAAAACAAAAAGATTTTTTTTAACATTAAATTTTTTAAAACCAAAAAAAATCCAAAAGATATTAAATTTAAAATTTAAGAACAATACAACATCAAATTTTCAAGAGAAAGTAGGTTTATTAAGAAAAGTGTTATTTCCACTTCTTCTAAATTATCAAAAAGATAATACAAATTTAGGATTTATAGAAAAAATAATTAATAAAAAATTAATTACATAAAAAAAATTAAAATAGAAAAATAAGAAAAGTTATTTTCACATCTAATTTTAAAAAAAACACCAAGGCTAGATGGAATTAATTTTCTATATTTAAAAAGAGCTTATGAAATTATATTAAAAAGATTTAATAATTTATTTAGTAAATTATTAAATAATGGGTATTATTTAATTTGCTTTAAAAAAGCAGTTGAAATAATTTTATTAAAATTTAATAAATCAGACTATAATATTTTTATAATTTACAAAATTATAAATCTTCTAAATTATTTGGGAAAAATATTAGAAAAAATAATAGTAAAAAGAATAATATTTTTATTAAAAACTAATAAAATTTTAAATCCAGAATAAATTAAAAGTAAAAAACAAAAATTTGTTATAAATACAGTTTTAATTTTAATTCATAATATAAAAATAATAAATTCAAAAAAACTTAAAACATCTATTTTATTTCTAAATATTAAAAAAGCTTTTAATAATATTTTAAAAGAAAAATTAATAAATACTTTAAAAAATATAAAGTTCCTAAAATAATTAATTAAATAAATTAAAGATTTTATATTAAAAAAAATTAATTAAATTATTTTTTAATAAATAAATAAAAAAATTAAAACCAATAAAAACTAGAATATTACAAAGTTCACCAATCTTATCAATTTTATTTTTATTATATTTAATATTATTATTTAATAAACTAGAATAAAAAATACTATTTATTAAAAAACTATTATATATAAATAACCTAATATTAATTTCAATAAACAAAAAAATAGAACAAAATATAAAAAAATTAAAAACAACTACAAAAATTATTTTTAATTAAGCAAAAAATAATACAATAGTTTTTAATAATATAAAATTAAAACTAATTTATTTTAAAACAAAAAACAAAAATAAAAATAAAGATAAAAATAAAAGAATAATAGTATTACCAAATAGCATAAAAATTAAACCTAACGAAATAATAAAATAACTAGAAATATATTTAAATATGGAACTAAAATTTAAAAACTATATAAAAATAAAAATAAATATGGCAAATAAAATTTTTAATTTTATTAAAATATTAGTAAACTTAAAAAAAGGATTAAAAACAAAAGCTCTAATACAACTATATAAAAACTATATTTATTTAATTTCTGATTATAAATCTAAAATATAGTAAAAAAATTAAAATCAACAAAATATTTTGAAAAAATTTAAATTAATTTAAAATAAGATATTAAAAAAATTATAAATATATTTAAAATAATTTTAATACATTTAGTAAAAATTAAAATATCAATTTTACCACCAAAAATAAAATTAA
>NW_011645761.1:0-3072 GCF_000225545.1 Orbilia oligospora ATCC 24927
TCTTTTCTTTTTCTTTTTTAAAAGATTATTGATTTCAGTTAAATATTTTTTCGCTTGTATAAAACATAATTAATCTTTTAAGTTTTTTATAGATTAACTTTTCTATATTTTAAGGTTTTTTCATTCTATTTTATTTCCAATCTTTTTTTTTAATTTTTTTTAAAGCAATCTTTATCTCCTCTATAAATTTAATTATTTTTATTAAATTTCTATTATTAAATAGCAAATCTCTTATATTTAACGATTTATTTTTTATTTTTTTTCTTAATTTCTCTTTTTTATTTTTATACTTTTTATAGTAAATTAAGAGATATTTTAGTATTTCTAAGTTTTTGCTACAAGAACAATTTTTATCTAAACTTTTAAAAATTTTAAATAAATAATTGTTAAAATAACCATAATCAATTCTTAATTAAGTTATTTTAGAATTAATTTTAATTCCACTCTTTTAAAGAACCTTATTTCTTTTTAATTTTAGAAAATTAAAATAATTTAATCTTGATTTTTCTTTTTGCTAATTTTCTTCCCATTTTTTTAAACTTTCCAATTTTGTTATTCTTTTTAAGAAAGATAGGGAGGCGAAGAAATTATTTATTTAAACTTTTGTAATTTTTTTAATTAAAAAATCTACTTTTTCGTTTTTTTCTACTTCTATATATCCTAAAATTTATTCTATAAATATTTCTATTTTATTAAAATAAAATTTCCCATACAAAAATTAAATTTTTAATGCGATATTTTGTTTTAATTCAATTTTTAGAGATTTTAATTTTTTTATTACAACTTAATTATTTATAAACAAATAGATTTCTTCTATTTTAAAGTTATTTTTTATTATTAATTTAGTTTATTTTAAAGTTTTATATATAGCAAATAATTTTATATTATAAACTTCTATTTTATTTTTTAAACTTTTTAAAACTTTAAAAATAGATTTATTATCTATTTCTCTATAACATCCAGCCCCAGTTAATTTTATATTATTTTCTTCTAATATTGATTTATTAAAATAAATAATTAATTTTTTTTTAAAATTTAATAAATATTTTTTTCTATTCTTATAATTTTTTGCTTCTAACTTTTTTATATAATTATTTATTTGAAAATTTATATTTGTTTCTAATTATAAGGGATTAGATTCCAAATTTATTTCTTCAATTTTTGTGTATAAGTTAATTAAAAAATTAATTCTAACTATAACATATTCCAGAATAATTCTGTAAAATATTTTTATTTTTATTTTTCTAAATTCTTTTTCTTTTTTTTTTTTTATTTTCAAATTATTTCAAATATTTAAGGTTATTTTCTTCAATTCTTTTTATTTTTTCTAAGGGAACTGTTTCTAGTAATTTTAATCTAATTAAATGATTTTTATTTAGAAAAAGTACTTTTAACGCATATCTTCTTTATATTCTATTTAACTTAATTTCTAATGGTAAAATTGCAACTTCAACTTTTAAAATATTTATTGGAGTTGTTTTGAATCTGTTTATAATTTTTCTAATTATTTTATTTTATAGAAGTTTAAAACTTCTAATTAATAATATTTAATTTTTCCACCAAATTTCTGATCCAAAATTAGAAATAGAATAAATATAACTTTTATACAATTGTATTATAGCTTTTATATTTAATTTTTTTTCTATATTTATCAAGCTTTGGATATAATAAATTATTTTTTCTATTACTACAATTTTGTTTTTTACATGTGTTTTAAATTTTAGTTTGATATTTAAAATTATTCCTAGTTATTTTATTGTTTCAACAAGTTGGATTTCTGTTTTGTTTAACAGAATTAATTTATTTTTTAATTTTTTTATTTTAAAGTAAATTATTTCTGATTTGATATTATTAAATGTAATTGTATTTTTTTTTGTTTATTTAAAAATTGTTTTTATTATTCCCTTTAATTTTTTTATATTTTTTTTATTTTTTTGTTTTGAACAACTATTGTTATATTATTAATATATGATAAAATTTTATATGATTTGTATTTTCTATTTAATTTTTTAAAAAGTAGAATTAAATAGATTAGAAAAAGTATTAATAATATTAGAAAATCTTAAAATATTTTAGTTTTTACTGGATTTAATTTTTCTATTTATCCATCAAATGCAAGTTTAATAAAACGATTTGATATAAAATTTTTTATTTATAAAATTAATTATAGTAATAGTTTTATATTTTTTATTATTTTAATTAATCTCTTTTTTGATATATTGTTAAAAACTCTTTTTATGTTTAGAAATAATATAGATATTATTAGATTTTTTGTTTTTATAATTTTAATATTATTAACTAATAAGAAGATTATATTAATTACAGATTTTTGTTTTCTATTTTTAATTTGTTTTATATAAAGGATTTGATTGGTTTTTAATAGAAAAGTAATTCTTCTGGTTATTATTTTTTTGATATTTTTCCTAGATAATTTAATAAGTTTATAATTTTATAGGTTTTAAAAACATTATAATTTAGTTTGTTTAATTTTGGTAATATTATTTTAATTATTTTTTTAAAACAAATTAAATGATAACTATATTTTAATAATTTAATGAATAATTTATTAAATTTTTCTGAAATTATTTTGTATGTTTTTTTAAGATATAAAAAATTTATTTTATTTGGTTTTGGAGCTTTTTTGGAATTAGAAGTGAAGATTGCTTCTTTTATTTTTTTTTTAGAAATATTTTCTTATTTGATGTCTTTTCTATTAAAGGTATAAGTGTTTTTATTTTTCTTTTTTATAAATTCTAGTAGTTTTGGAAATAATGCTTTTCTTAATATTTTTGTTTTCTCTTCAAAATTAGATGTTATTTTATTTTTAAATTTTAAATTTAGCATTTTTTGGATTTTTCTTAATTTTGTGTACTTTAATGTATTAAAAATTTCTTTGTCTTTTACATTTTTTAAGTAATTTTTCCATAATTCCTCTTTTGATTTTTTAATTTCTAGAAAGAAAGCTATTTTTTTTTTTTAAAATATTTCTAATTTAGTTACGTTTTATTATTTTTTAAAATTTTTTTTTTGTAGTATTTCTTTTTTTTCTTCTTTTATTTGTTGATTTTATTA
>NW_011645762.1:0-17373 GCF_000225545.1 Orbilia oligospora ATCC 24927
CCATATTTAATTCAATAAATATAATATAAAAATTAATTTTAAATATTAAAATAATTTTTAGTAATTTTAAATTAAATATATTTTAACAATTTTAAATTTAATTTATTTAATTTAGTATTAATTAATAAATAAGAAGTATAATTATTAAAAATTTAAAATTTCTATTTTATTAATTTATTATAAACAGTTAATTATCTGATTTTTCTTATATATATATAATTTAAATTATAAAATTAAGATAATGTAAGAAATCATATACAGCTTAGTCATAATATCAAGGTAATACACAAATGTCACAGGGCAAAAATAATATACTAGTGTGAATACAGATTAATACTTAAATTATTACTTAGTTTTTAAATACATGATAGCGAACTTAACAGTTTAAATAGATAATTGACAAAGGAAATAACAAAGTGAACTGGATAGGAGATAAGTCTGTGAACTGGATAATCGGATATAGAGTGTTGAACTGGACAGGAGATAAGTTTGTGAACTGGATAATCGGACATAGAGTGTTGAACTGGACAGGAGATAAGTCTGAATTGGATATTCGGGGATACAGGGTGCTGAACTGGACAGTACATGATTCTACATAGTAAATGAGTGTGTGTAGCGAAGTACTCTTTCTGGAAGTTGCCAAGAAAACAAGAGCTTTCCTATCTAGAATTTTTAAAACTTAAATGATAATTGTAATCTTGTACTGCGAGTTTTGAGGTTTGGATCTAAATACTTCCTTATTCTGGGTCTGCGGTTTATGTTGCGTCATATAATTTTTCTTCCAACCACAATATCGCTTGGATGTTTTTTATGGTCATTCTGAGGGTTTCTCTGGTCGCCTGGATTTCTGCTTGGAGTTTATTATGCTGAGATTGCTTTGTTATAGAATCCCCTCCTTTAGCATCGACGTTTCGTCGATGTTCCGTTCGAAGGTTTAGTATTATGGTAGGTCTTTTGTTGCGTTGGTATCTTTTGTTGATCTTAGGTGGTATGAATCTTTTGTAGCTGTTTTTGTGTTTGGTTTTTGGGAATTTTGGTTTTTCGAGGGTTTTTAAAGGTTTTTTAAAGGATTCTTCTTAATTTTTCTCTGGTATCTCTGGTATTTTTGGTTCTAGGATTTCTAGTAATTCTGAATGCGGATTTTTCAGCTAAATTTTTTCTTCTGGGTTGGGGATTTAATTATTGGTTACCTGTTTTGGTGAGTTTTTGATGGTTGAATTGAAATTTTTTATGGCTTTCTGGGCTTGAGCTAGTTTGGTTTGTAGTTTTTAGATTTTGTTGTATAGGTTGATATAGATGGGTTTTGGTGTTTGGATGTTAAGAAGATCTGATGCTAAAAATAAATCTTGGGTGATGTCTGGGTACTGGAAAATTTTGATTGGTTCGTTTATTTCTTCTAGATTATACTGGAATAATAAGGTGGGGTTGAGTATATCAGATGGAGGGACTGGGTCGATTAGAATAGAATTTATGAAAGTTGTTGAGTAGTTTCTGAGTATAAGTAATATTGGATGTTGGTTGCTAGGTGGGTTCGTTTTAACCTTTCCACTGAAGGAGGTATTGGAGTTTTTGGTAGTGTATTCACGAATCTAGGATTTTTTTGATTTTATATTCTTTTTTGTTGTTAACGGTGATTGGTGGGAGTTGTTCTTCGTGGTTTTGGCTAGGGAAAACGTTATTTGGTGCTGGGTGCAGCAAGTTAGTATGAAAAATGAGGTGGATTCTTATTGAAGGGGGAAGTTTTAGTTTATATGCTTTTTTTCTTACGGACTTAAGGATTTGAAATGGATTTTTTATTTTATTGGATAGTTTTGGGCAGGGTTGTATTGTTTTGATGTTTCGTATATCTAGCCAGATATGGTCTCTTTCCTTGTAGTTAGGTAATGGCCATCTACGTTTGTTTGCTTATTCTTGTTGTATCTGTGCGGCGTAATTAATTTCTATATGTAGGATTTCTTGTAATTTTGACATTTGTTGTACAAATTTTGCAACTTTTTGGTTTTTAGAAGGTTTTCTAAGTCCTTGGAATTCAAAAATATCCAAATTCTATCCATAGTTTGCAGCGAATGGGGAGATTCCAGTAATATCAAATATCTTGTTATTGTAAGAATATTCAGCTAGGGGTAGCTATTTAATTTAGTTGTCCTGTTGATAATTGACGTAAGTTCTAAAGTATTGTTCTATTATAAAATTGATTCGTTTGGTTTGTTCGTCGGTCTAAGAGTGATAGGTAGTGCTAAATCAATAGTAGATCCTTAAGCGATTATTAACTTCATCCCAGAATTCATCTAGGAAATTCTTTCTTTTGTCTGAAATGGCTTCTTTGGGTAATTTGTGTAATTTTCATATGTCCTTGAGGAATAGTCCGGCTAATTCTCTAGCGTTGAATTTCTTCGTTGTTGGGGTTAGATGTATCATTTTAGAAAATTTATCTACGGTGACAAGGATTGCGTTGTGTCCATTGGATTCCGGTAATTTAGTAATCAGGTCAAAAGAGATGCTTTGCTAGTTTCTTTTTGCGATTTGTAATGATTGTAGTAATCCTTAAGATATATTCCTGGGTGCTTTGGTTCGTTTACAGATGTAACAGTTGTCAACATAACAATCAACATCCTTCCGAAGTCCTATTTATGTATATTGTTTTTGAACTAGTTTTAGCGTCTTTGCTTTCTCTGGGTGTTCTGCTGTAAAGTGGTTATGGTGTTGCTGCAAGATTTTCTTGCGAATCTTTTCATTATCAGATACTACTTTTTTGTTATTATGGTAGAGTTCACCTTGTTCTTCTTTCATCTTTGATATTTTAACTTTGAGATACCGTTTATCTCCTCTTCTGAGGGTTTTTATGATGTCTTGGATGTAAAAATCTTTAAAGGTTGTTGCTTGCTAGGTTTCTTGCGTTGTTATGATACCAATTTGTTAGATTTTTTCAAGCAATAGTAATATTCTAATTCGATTTTTTATGCGTTTATCCTTTTCTCCCTGAGGGAGGTTCTTTGACCTTCTAATTAATGCGTCGGTCTTAGTGTTAATTTTTTTGAGAACGAAAGTTATTTTGAAGTTAAATTGAGATAGGAACTTTATCTATTTTACTTGTTTTTATCTAAGGTGCTGTTTGGTCATGAAATATTCTAAGTTCTTGTAGTCTATAAGGATGTGTACTTGAGTATGGATACTTATCAGGTATCGTTTCTATTCTTTAAATGCTTGAATTACTGATAAAAATTCTTTGTTATGGATATCATAGTTATATTCCGCCAATGTTATCTTTTTAGACCTGTAGGCTACAGGGTACCAAAAACTGTCATCATGTTTTTGAGAAAGAACTGCAGCGTAGATAAAGTTTAAAACATTAGTTTCTATTCGTGTTTTTAGTGTAGGATTCTAGTGTTTTAGTATTGATTCGATGCAGAATGTTTGTTGGAGTATCTGAAAGGCGTTCTTTTCTTCTTTTCTCTAGTGGAATATTCTATTCTTTTTGGTTAAGTTGTAGAGAGGTTTAACTATTTTTGCATAGTCTTTGATGAATCATCGATAAAAGTTTACAAATCCTAGGAAAGATTGTACTTTTTTGATAGCTTTAGGTCTTTCTTTCGGTTCTTTTTAGTCGAGTATGTCTTGAATCTTAGTAGGGTCTATCCTGATTCTATTACTTCCAACGATGTATCCTAGGAATTTGGTTTTTTTGGTGAAGAATTTACATTTAAAGAGTTTGATATAGAGTCCTGCTTTTTGTAATATTTTAATGACTTTCCTTACATAGCAGATATATTCTTCTTTTGAATTGCTATAAATGCAGATATCATCGAGATATACTACACAGAATTCGTTTAGGAAGGGTCGTAAGGCTTTGTTAATATAAGCTTGGAAGGTAGTTGGGGTGTTTGTTAATCCAAAATGTATTACTTGGAACTCGAAGTGTCTATATCTGGTACGGAAGGCTGTTTTTTCTTCGTCTCTTTTAGTTATTCTGATACAATTGTAGGTGCTATAGATATTCAATCAAGTAAAGTGCTTAGCTTTTCTGAGTCGATCTAGGGTCTCATCAATTCATAGCAAGGGGCATCGATTTTTGACAATAATAGCATTAAGTTTTTTTTAATTTACGCAGAGTCGTAATCCGCCATTTTTCTTAGGAACGAATAAGATGGGTACTTTTTATGGGCTATTAGATCTTCGAATAAATCCTTTAGTTATATTTTCTTCTATTTAGGGTTTAAAAACTTTAAAGTATTCTTCGCTCATTAATCTTAATGGTTTTCAGATGGGCTAAGCTTTTAATAGTATAGGGATTTTCATATTTTTTTTTCATCGTAGTGGCAAAGTGTCTCCTTTCTTTTTCGAAAAAGCTTCAGCAAGATCTTGGAATTCATTAAAAAGTTTAGTAGTTTCTTCGATTTCAATTGTGTCATCGATAAATATGATTTGTTTCCATTTTCTTCCCAGACCGTAGATAACGAAGATAGGTCCTTGTTTCATAATTCTCTTAAAGGTTTTCGCGCTTACAATGGTGATCTTAAGTAAACAATTCATGTGTACTTGATTATTTTTCTAATCGATATGGACTTTATGCTTTTTATGCCATGGCTTTCCTAGGTTCAAAGGTTTAATAGTGTTGACAATATCGGCATTGACGATTTCTTCATGGTCTTAAATTTTTATTTTGAATTGAATCATTTCCTTAACAAATTCTCTAATTTTATTAAAGTATTCTACGGATTTAGGGATCTTCTTAGAATAAAGTGGAAAATCATTCTCAATTGCAAATTTACGACTCATGTATATTCCTGTGTCGCCGCTATCCAGACATGCAAAAGTTTTAACAGGTTTCTGAAAATAAAGGTACAAGATAACAGAAATTTCAGTATAAGGTTTAAATGGTGTTTCAATTTCTTCAGAATTTAAACAGGAAAATGGATTTTGGGATACAAAAGAAATTTGTGGTATTTTTTGAGGCTAAAGAATTTTCGAAGTAACAAGTTAAATCCTACTTTGCTATATGTCACAATTTACAATTAAGCCTGCTTTTTTCCCTGTTTCTCCTTAACATCTTCTTGTGAGTGGTACCCCAAAAAAGATGTTATCTCGTTTTAAATATCCTCATGGATAAGTCCTTGGATGTTTTGATCTTTGGTGAGACGGGGGTTGTAAGAGACACGTCGAGTTGGTCTTTTCTAAAACCTTTTGTTTGGATAATTATTAACGAAATATTCTTTTTTTCCACAGTACAGGTATAGTTTTTGAGTTTAACATCAATCTTTTTCTTCCTGGGTTAATTGTCCTTGAATGTTTCCGGTGGATTGATCCATAAATCCAGGTCTGAAATAATTATTTCCCTAGGTTTGCTGAAGTTAACCAGTATTGCCGGTTCTTATTAATCCTTTTGGTGCTAAAATCGGAATATTTTTCTTTTAAAATCCTCCAATTGTTAAGTTTCGAGATTTCTTTTTTGCATCCAAAATTTACCAGTTATTATCAAAGCATTAACAGAGAATAACAAAATCATCGAAGTCTTCAAAAAGCGTTTCCTTAGTAATTAAGAATTCTTCTATTTCGATGCATAAACCATGTCGTAGGTAAACGATTTAAGCGGCATTATTGTAGTTCAAACGTTTCATAAAATGTCTAAATTTTGTTAAGTAAATAAAAAAGGGTTTATTGATTTGTCTTAGGTTTTTTAATTTTTGTTCTGCGGTTTTAGTAGGGTCAGGATTTTCGAAGGCTTTTTTGAGCCATATAGTAAATTCGGCGTAGGTATCCCAGTTCCATTCTTTATCATCAGTGTTATATTTATTGAAGGCTAATTCTGTTGGGTTTCTTTTAAGAAGATTGACGGTGTATGTAATTTTCTTTCTAAATGTAGCGAATTTGGTGGCTTTTTCTTTGTATTTATTATTGAGCTGGGTTAAGAAATTTCGTAATTTATGGGGTTTAGTGCTGTTGAAGGGGTCAAAATCTGGAAATTTGATGTTTGGGATAGTTATCAAAACTGCTGTGGGTATGCTGTTTCTGAAATGTTTAAAAACTGCCATTATGGCTTTGGTTTGTTTAATGGTAAATCCTGGTAGGGTGATGACTGTAGTTTCTCTTTTGGCGTCTTTTCCCTTGGAAGACTTGTTTTTTGGTGGGGCTGGTGCTAACATTTGGGTATTAGGTTGATAGGGTTGCGAAGTAATAAAGTGTAAGAAATCGTATACAGTTTAGTTGTGATATCAAAGTAATATATAAATGTTATAGGGTAAGAGTAGTGTATTAGTGTGAATATAGATTGATATTTAAATTATTGTTTGGTTTCTAAATATATGATAGCGAACTTAACAATTTAAATAGATAATTAACAAAAAAAATAACAAAGTAAACTGGACAGGAGATAAGTTTGTGAATTGGACAATCGGACATAGAGTGTTAAATTGGATAGGAGATAAGTCTATAAACTGGACAATCGGACATAGAGTGTTGAATTGGATAGGAGATAAGTTTGAATTGGATATTCAGGGATATAGGGTGCTGAATTGGACAATACATAATTTTATATAGTAAATGAGTGTGTATAACAAAGTATTCTTTTTGGGAATTGTTAAAAAAACAAGGGTTTTTCTATCTGGAATTTTTAGAACTTAAATAATAACTATAATCTTGTATTGTGAGTTTTGAGGTCTAGATTTGGATACTTCCTTATTCTAGATCTGCAGTTTGTGTTGTGTTGTGTGGTTTTTCTTTTAATTATAATATCGTTTGGATGTTTTTTATGGTCATTCTGAGGGCTTTTCTGGCTGTTTGGATTTCTGTTTGGAGTTCATTATGCTGAGATTGCTTTGTTACAGATAATATAAATTCATTATTATTAAAATTATTATTAATAATAAAAAATTTAAAAATTATAATTATTTTTAATTAATTTAAATTATTAATATGTACAAAATAATTAGTTTTATTATTCCAAAAATTAATTTTAATAGATTGATTTTAAATTATTAATTATTGATATTCAATATGACTTGTATTTAATAAATTATTAACTAAATTAAACTAACTTTATTTAAATTCTTGATCAAATTAATTAATAAATTAATTAATAAGTTAATTAATAAATTAGTTGATAAATTAGTTAATAAATTGATTGATATACTATTAAATTGGAAAAGAATTTTAAATATAAATAATTTAAACTTAATAAATATTATAATTATTTTTAAGAATATATGGTATATATATATTTTATTAAAAATTATAATTTTAATAAAAATATTTTTTTATAGTATTAAAATAATGATTTTTATAAGAATAATAATAATAAATATATTTAATAGTTGTTTTGAAATATAATTAAAATAATAATAATTTCTTTTTATTAAATAATTTAGGAAAAATAAAAATATCAAAAAAATTATTTTTTTATAAAAATTCTTTAAAAATTTTTCGAATTTTTAATAAAATAGAATCTTTGTAATATTGATTATAATATTTACCAATATTAATCGAAATATAAACTTATTGTTACACCTATCCCAGGATTCCTTGGCAAGGTTTCCTAAAACAGCTTAGCACTCTGCTATATTTCTCAACTCTATATGTTTAGATCTCTCAGAAAGTAGTATAGTATTCGGGGTAAAAATATAAAATTATATGAATAAAAAATATAACACAATAATTAGCTATGAGATTAAATATTGTTTAAGTAGGTTGTAAACTAAGTTGATAAGTTGATTGATGAAGTCTAAAAGTAAACTCAGAGACTGTTATCGTTTAAAGGTTTATATATACATGAGGAAGTTCTTTATAGAACTTCAAGATACGATAAGCAATTAGTCGTGAGTAATGTCGAGGTCGTGAGTGTTTATGAAGTCGTAAGCGCTTGCGACCATCCCAACCACTAATGTCCAAGTCTTAGCATTAAACCATGCATATGTAATCAAATAGTCCAGTCGTTAATATTTTTGATTGTTCCGAAAAAACGAACATATATTATTTTGGACAATATAAAATATATAAGTGCAGAATAAGAAGTATATTTTTTCAAACAGGAAGATCCAAAAAATTATACAAAGAATAATTCTATAAGCAAAACAGAAGTAAGAAATAGAAGTATGTTTGTCGTGTTAAGTTTTATTTCCTAATCTGGTTAGTTAATATGGCTAAACCGTGATATTATCTTCTTTTTATAAGAAATTTCGTTATTCAAAATTTTTGTGCAAAATCTTCTTGTAGACGGTAAATATTCTAAAAGGGAAATATGGTGTTGCGGGGAAACTTCGCACAAAAAAACATTATGTGCGAGAATTTGTATTGGGGGACTTTTTTGTACGGGGATTTTTTTTAGGGATATATTTCGTAGGGACTTTCAGTTGTAAGGGAAAAGTCATGTGCGGTTATACAGGATTATGTAAGTAGGTATATGTATAAGAATAATAGATTCGTACTTGAAATTGAAATCAAAAACTTAAACCATTTCATATCTTTTGGTCGGTGCGCATTTAACATATTTTATATTATGAGTAGTAACAAGATTTAAAAATGTTAGAAAAAACGGAAATTAGGCGGTATTTTAGAGTATCATAAAGAATTTTTTAAAGACTTTAATCAATTCGGGGTGCAAGTAAAGATTTTTTGTAATCACTGTATTAAAGAAGATTATCCTTACTTTGTTATGGAGGGTTCAATAAGATGTTCGGTTTGTGCGCATAGAAAAAAGAGTGGTTGTAACACAATACTATGTAAGTAAGTTTTCTTTTCAAAATCATATTCTGATTTTAACTTATAATCTCTTTAGTATTTTGTATTTTAAAGGTACGGAGTTGTAAACATCGAGAGTTTCAGGAGATAGCTGTATGATTTAAAATTGTTCAGAAGGATGTTTTGGATTGACAGAATAAGGTCAAAAAGGTTTAAAAGGGTTTGTTAGATTCTTTAAATTCTTTTAAGAAAGTTATAGCGGAAATGAGTTGCTGCTAACAGGAATTATTTATCATTATTAATAAACATAAGGAAAACTTGGTTTATATAGAAGTAATTTTGTTGGAGGAGGATGTTCTTCGAAGGGAGGTAGAGGAGATTAATCCAGGTGTTCAAAAATAATTAAATTATTTGAGGGGAGATATTTGGGATTTTATAAATCCTTGGATTAACAATGGGGAGGCTATTTCGAAAAGGGTGTTTGATAAAGATTTCGTACTTGTGGAGTATTTTTACATGCTACAGTAGAATCTTTTAGGGTCTTTAACTACTGCTGAGTTTTTCCAAAATCGGGAGAAGTTTTCTATGTCGGAGTTCTTAAAAAATATTTATGGAGATGTTTAAAACAATCTTACTTAATTTTTTCTTGTATTCGTAATTTTTTTAATTTTAAAATAAAATGTTTTGTCGAGAGTTTTTTCTTGCGTTTGCGGAGTTTTTGACTTCTAATATCGTTTTTTTGTTTGGGGGGATTTGTTTGTTGTGTGCTTTTTTGTTGGCGTGGTTTGTTTAACGAGAAGTTTTAGGTGAGCTTCTTTGATGCTGGGAGGTTAGGGAGGCTGATTTAGACTGGTTGTATTAGTGGTGTATAAGGGGGTGTATTTGTGGTGAGGGGTGCTGTTAGGTGTATGTAAGTTATGAATATTATTGTGATTTTTGCTTCTTGTTAATCGGTATTCTTTTTAGGTCGTTTATGTCTTTTTTTTGGTGTTGCGTTGTTTTGTTGAGCAAGTATCTCGGGTTGCTTTAGATAGGACTGGATGAGTTTTGGGGAGATGTTTTCCTTTGGTTGCTAGGAGTTGTTTTTTGGGCTATAGGGTAAAAACCATCAAATAAGATATTTGTTATTCTCATTGGGTCTTTTGAGGATCTTTTCGACGTTGTATTTGGTGTAGTTGTCGTATTTGATTTTTATGTTTTCTGGGTTTTTTCGTAGTTTAGGTGGAGCGGGTTTTAAGAGAGAAATATGAAATGTGCGATGAATTCGTGAGGGTCTAGGTATGTTCAATTCGTATTGGTGTTTATTTAATTGTCTTTTGATTGTGTAGGGGTTGTATTTCTGAAAATTAAGTTTTTTAGGGCGTTTGGTTTTCAAATTTTGTGTAAGTAGATATGCTTTATTTTTTTTTTTAATAAAGGAGCTTTTAGATGCTTTTTATTATAGTAATGAGTTATTTGTTTTTGAGAGAATTGAAGGTTTTTCTTAAGGATATTATGAAGATTTTTTATTTTTTTTATATGTTTTTTAGCGTTAGGTACAATTTTTTTGGGTTGGAGGGGGGGTAAAAAGGCTTTTGGAGTTTATTTATGTAAGATTTCGTATGGTGATAGCTTCGTGGTTGAGTGTTGCGAGGTATTATATGTAAATTCGGTAGAGGGGAGGAGAGATATCCAATTTGTTTGCGTATAATTTACAAAACATTGGAGATATATTTTGAGGGTCTGAATTAGATGTTTTGAAGTATTATCTGTTTGAGGATGTGTCTTGGAAGTAATATTTAATTTGGTATTAGTCTGGTTTATGATTGATTACCAATATTTGCTTTGAAAGAGTCGATTTTGGTCGTAGATGTGTTTGTGTTGGATTTTGTATTTGGAAAAGATATGTTGGAGGTAGATATGTTAAAATTCGGTTATTCCGAACTTTTTATGCTATGGTATGAAGATAGTGGTTTTCAAAAATTTGTAGGTGATAACTAGGATTTTGTTGAAGATGAAATTAATAAATGGGTTTTGTGAGGGTTGCATTCCTTGAATAAAGTTATAGGTAATAACTTCAAAAGGTGTATAGGGTATGTTGTGGGGTTGGAGAGTTCTGTAGGGTTTATGTCGATTGGGTTTATTTTGATAGTATATATCGCAAGTTTTGATGTATTCTTCGATATATTTTCTTATGTTAGGCTAGTAATACGATTTCGTTAGGAGTTTTTGAGTACAATCTACTCTTAAGTGGTTATGAGCGGGGGAGTTGTGATGTTGAGAGATGATTTCTGTTTGGAGTTTCTTTGAGGGAATGTAGAAAGCGTTACAAAATAGAATGATTCTATCGTGAAATTCAAAATATTAGAAAGGATCTTAAGCTCGTTCTAGTATTCGTCGTGTAACAACATCGTGCTAATAACTTTGTATAATTTTTCCTTTGAGCTTATCTTTCATAATATGTTTTGTGAGGTTGAAGACTTTATTAATAGTGATATTGTGTTCTTATAATTTGAGAATAATATCTTTATCAAATTCTACTCTTTTTATTAGGTCCAATCATCAACTAATAACGTTGGCGAGTGCGTTTTCTTTTCCTTTAAAATAAACAATTTTCATATTGTATTTACACAGGAGTTCTCATTAGCGGACTTATTGTCTGCTAAATTCTTTTATAATAAGAAAATAAATGAGATTTTTATAATCAAAAAAAACAATAAAGGGTTCTTTTATTTAAAAATAAATATACCATTTTCAACAAGCTTCTACAATAGCTATGAGTTCCTTATCATATATAGCATATTGTAGCTGAGTAGCGTCGAATTTATAAAAAATATAGGCAACTAAATGCCATTCTTTGTCTAAGTGTAACTATAGTAAACAAGTTTCAAGAGCTACTACAAAAACATCTATTTCAACTTTGATAGGTAATTTTAAATCGTAAATTCTAAGAATTAGAACAAATACAAAGGAATTTTTGAAGGTATCGAAAGCAACAATTCGTTCAAGCATCATTTCAAATTTAATTTGTTTTTTCGTAAGTTTAGACAACGCTACTAACATAAAACTATACTTTCGAATAAAACGTCGATAATAATTGTAAAATCCTAAAAATAATTGTACTTCTTTGACTTCTTGAGGGATAGGTTAATTCTGAATAGTTTAAACCTTCTTTGGGTCTATCTTAACACCATTAGAAGTAATTATGGTTTTTAAAAATTTATATTTGGTAACAGCAAATTTAGACTTTTTTCTTGCGTATCATAAGTTATATTCTCGAAGGAAAGCAAAGATTAGGTTGACATATTTCTTGTGTTCTTCGAAATTTTTACTGTAGATTAAAATATCATCTAGATAGACAATATAGATTACATCAATATGTTTTTGTAAAACATAATTCATAAAAGTTTGAAAAGATGTAGGTGTATTAATTAGTTCGAAAGGTATAACTATATATTCGAACAATTTATAGCGGCATCTAAAAGCAATTTTCCATTCTTCTCCAGGGTTAATTCAAATATTGTAGTAACCATTAACAATGTCGAGTTTAGAAAATATTTAAACGTTCACAAGATGATTAAAAGATTTGTTTATGAGAGGTAGAGATCTTATATCTTTAATGGTAATATCATTAAGACTTCAGTAATCGATGTATATACGCAATTTTCCATTTTTCTTAAGAACAAAAAAAATAGGGTATCCTACTAGCAAATTCAAAGAGCAAATATACCCGTTTCTTAAATTTTCATCAATATATTCTCTAAAAGTAGTAGTTTCTTCTTCTATACATACATATATAAGTAGGGACTTTGGTTACATTTTTTTTTTGAGAGATATATAATAGGTGAATTAATTAATTTTTAATAAGAGTTCGCTTTCTTCGAATAATTTGAAGATTAAGTGGTTGTCAGAGGTAACCCAAGTAAAGATATTAAGATTGGTGGTTTGAACAAATTCTTTAACCTTCACTAAGAAGTATCGAATAAATTTTAGCTTATTCTTAATTCAATTTTTAACTTCTTTAGATAACATATATTAAGTAAGGTTAAAATGAACTTCTTTGTCAAAGAAAAGATTTTTTGTATGAGTGGTACCATTGTTGCTTTTGATTTGTTAATATGAACAGCGAGAGAAATCAATAATTCTTCATTGCTAGTTGATGTTTGGGTTATGTTTTTTGAGTCATGGATATTTTAAGATTAAGTTATAAAAAATATCCAAAATGTTGATTGAGAGAGTTTTGATATGCTCATCAATTATAAGTGTGATTATGGTTTGTTTGGTAATGGTTCCGAGGGATTTTCTTTTAAAGGTGGTAATAGAGATAGGGATTTCTATTGGCTTGGTTGGTAGATTAAGTTTTTGTACAATTTTTGAATTGATGAAAGAGTTTTTAGTACTATTGTCGATTAGCGTACTGATTAGTGTTCTGTTGATATGAGTGGGGAGAATAAGGTGTCTTTTGGTGAGGTTGAATTCGAGTATTCTTGATTTGGTTTTAATGATGCATAAATTGGATTTTTTAGGAGGCATCGATTTTTGAGGCACTTCTAGTTTAAATAATTCTCGAAAAATTCTTCTGGGATATTATTCTATTCGTCGAAATTTGATTCCGAAGGGGGAGGTGATCTGTGTGGTGATTTATAATTGTGGAGGGAGTAGAATGGGTTATGTGGGTTGGAGAAACAGATAGTGTGGTGATTGAGGAAATGTCTTTTGAACTGGTTCTATCGTCTAATTTTCTTGTTATTATAGAGGTAACATCGATATTCGTAAGGTATTTTTCGTCTTGTTCTTGTAATTACTTTGAGGTAATGTGTATGGCCGGTTTGTAGAGTCTATTTGTTGGCGTGTTTGTTATATAGGAGGAGTTCGTCGTAATAGAGCTTTCTGGGAGTTTTCTTGTAGAATTCGTAAGATTTCTTATTGTTGTGAAAATAATTTTTATGACAGGTTTGGTTGAGATTGTTTATGGGATAGGAGATTTTCTTTTCCTGATTTTCTAAGTAGGTTACGAGGTCGAGTTTATATTCTGTGCTGGGAATTTTGTTATTTTGTATTTTTTTTTGTTGATGAGTTTAAGGTTGTTTTGTTTGAAGGGATTTTCTGTGGTATGGATTTATAGGATGTGCTTTTTGAGATAATGATTGAGGAGGTCGTTCCAGCTTTTTTCCGTTTCGTAGTATAGATTATATTGGTATTCTGGTTGTTTCTGGTTTTCTTTTATGTCTGCAAAGTGTATGAATTTGGTTTGTTTTCTCTAAGTATGCTGGTGTTTATTGTAGAGATATAATTGTTTGTATAGGAGGGAGGTGGCAATTTCAGAACATATATGGTATGATTTTCCTTCGTTAGGGACATTTCTATGAATGAGAAGGTGTCCGTTGAGTGGAAATTTAATATTTTGTTTGTAGGTGAGGAGGTTTTTGAAGAAACTAGGTCGTAACTTCTGAACATATTCGTCCATATGGACTAGGAGTTGGATGTAGGTTTGAAATTGTGGTTCTTCTGGATAAGTAGAATAAGTGTGTTGTTTTAAATCGTCTTTGAAGACTATGTTGAGTGCGGTTGCGTGTTCTGTGTAGTAGTACTAGTCACTGTAGTATTTGGGGTAGAGATAAAAGGTGTTGTTGTATAGAGTATATTCGGTAATTCTTCTAATGTATAGGTGATATCTGATTTTTTCGCAGAGTTTGGATTCTTTTACCATTGGATAGTTAGGGAGTGGGTTATGGGTTTTAACTGAGTGTTTGGCGTTGATTGCGAGGTGATATGTTTTGAAGTGGTTGGTATAGAGTTTTTTGAATAGATCGAGGTTTGCTTGATATAAGGTTTTTTTGAGTTTTATTTTGTTTGTTTACTTATGTTTTTGTGCGTAGTTGTATCTACTATATTCTATGTAGTAATTAAGATATTTGATGTATTCTTAATTTCTTTTGGTTGTCTAATTTACTTAAGTATAAATTTTGTCGTTATAATCGGGACTGTGGATGTTTCCGCTGACGAGAAGGCTTTCTTCGTTATTCGAGGTAGAGGAAAAAGAGTCTTTCGATGAAGGGGATAAAAAAAAATATACGTCGTTATTTTAGTTAAAGAGTAAAAGTAGCACGAAATGTTGTTTATACGCTTTGGAGAGATCGATGGTTAATAAGAATTATTCAGTGAGAAGTTGTTGTTGCATAGCTTTTAAGTGAATTATTGGGTTTCGAGGTTTAGGGTTGTTTTTAACGAGTCGATACTTGTGTTCTTTGTTCTGTAAGTAATATTGATAGAGTTCTTTATTGAGCTTTTGTTGGTATTAAAGGTGTTTTCCTAGTAAAAGGTTTTGTTATAGTTAATGATATTGTTTTTTGGTAGGAAAATAGTTAATATTTAAAGGTTGGGTGACGATTTTTTTGTCGTTATTGTTTTGGGTTGTTGACTCAAGGGTATTCATTTAGGTATCGGAGGTAGAGGCTTGTGAAGAGTTTTTATAAACAGCTTCGAAGATTCGTTATTGAATATTTTTAATAGAGTTTTTCTTTTGAAGTGTTATCTTAAATTCAACAAATTTCTTTTGATCCTTTGTTGGAGTCTTAGGATTTTGACTGGTATTATAAAACTGTCTATATTAATATGTGGTATTTCGTTGGTTTTCCGGGCAATTATCCCTAAAGTGTCCAGTTTTATTACAATTTTAGTATAACGGCGTATTGGATTTTGGATCTTTTTTGGGTTTATTGTACAGATACTATTGTCGTATATTGTTAAGGTCTATGGGTGCAAACTTAAAAGTCTGATTGGGGTGTATTTTTCCGTTCTTACTATGTTTCCATTGTTTGTTGTTGTTCTTCTTATTTTTTTTACCTCCAAAGTTGTTAAAATTATTATTATTCTTCTTTTTATTGTTATAGAAGAATTGGTTAGTATGAGTTTTAAAATTGATATCGTCAATTTCGATAGCATATTATTACATTTCTATGCGAGTCATATCAAGAAGGTTTTTATCTTTCCGTTCCTTTTTCTAAATGTAAATATATTGTTGGAGTTTAGTCTTAAGTCTTTCTTTTGTTCGGTAGTAAAAATTACCATCGTTTTATTTAGTTAAAACTACAAGTTTATTGAATTCTTAAAAATAGTTTCAAACAAAGTTGGTTTGCTTGAGAGAGGTAATACTTCGTTGTACACGAGAGACCTTATCATCTTCTCCACACTACTATTTAAGAAATTTGATGAAGGCATCGTAGTTAGTTATAACTTTAACAACATACTCTTCTTATTCCTCAATAAATTTAAAACAATGTTATTAGTAAATAATGTAAGTTTGTAAAATAATATCTTCGAGGTACATTCCTGCGAAGAGGATTTTAATTTTATCATCAAAAAATCGTCCAATTTAAAGTTGGAAATAAGTATTGAGTTGCTAAAAAAAGTGATCAAGTTTTTTAGGCGTTCCGTTGAACTTAGTTAAATCGCCAATTCATAATGGTTTTACACTATTAAATTGTTTTTGGAGCTCGTTACGCTCTTTTTCTATCTTCGCTCCTTTTGAATTTATGATGGAGATTTTGGTGGTGGCTTCCTCAATGTCTTAGTCGTATTTCTTTTGCAAAAATTCCAATTACATTTGCAATTCTTCAAGAATTTTAAAAAAAAGAGAATTTTCTAGTTGAGAGTTAATGGAGTTTCCTTCTCCACCGTTAGTAGGATCAATGTTCATTTGTTCAGTAAACATGTTTAATGTTACTAGCAGATTATCAATGTCTGTACTGAGTTTTCTTATGTGTCTATTACACGCGTCTTCTTGTGGTCTTTCCACAAGTTGTACTTAAATGCCTAATTCAACTATTGTAATTTCGTTTTGGGATCCTAGTGGTCTATAAACTCTGACTTGCTAGTAGTTCGGTTTGTGCTGCAGCGTGTCTAACTACTCTTTGATTTGCAAGTTGTGCTAAAGTTTCAAGGGGATCGTAGAAGTCTTCTTGACTTTCACTACTTATGTCTATATCTGATAGACCGTAACTTCCCAACATACACTACCTCCTTCCAAGAGTTGGATCAGTCAAAGTGTTACACCTATCCCAGGATTCCTTGGCAAAGTTTCCTAAAACAGCTTAGCACTCTGCTGTATTTCTCAACTCTATATATTCAGATCTCTCAAAAGGTAGTATAATATTCGAAATGAAGATATAAAATTATATAAATAAAAAATATAACACAGTAATTAACTATAAGACTAAATACTGTTCAAGTAGGTTATAAACTAAATTAATAAGTTGACCAATAAAGTCTAAGAGTAAACCCAGAAACTGTCATCATTCAAAAATCTATATATACATAAAAAAGTTCTCTATAAAACTTCAAGATACAACAAGCAATTAATCATGAGTGGTGTCAAGGTCATAAGCACTCATAAGGTCGTGAACGCTTGCGACCATCCCGGCTATTAATGTCCAAGCCTTGGCATCAAACCATGCATATATAATTAAATAGTCCAGTCATTAATATTTCCGACTGTTCCGAGGGAACGAACATATATTGTTTCAGACAACACAAAATACATAAGTACAGAATAAAAAGCATATTCTCTCAAACAGGAAGATCCGAGAAATTATACAAAGAATAATTCTGTGAGCAAAACAGAAGCAAGAAACAGAAGCATGTTTATCGCGCCAAGCCCTATTTCCTAATCCGGTTAGTCAATATGGCTGGGCCGTGACACTTATTAATAATTAATATTGTTAC
>NW_011645763.1:0-3490 GCF_000225545.1 Orbilia oligospora ATCC 24927
ATTAATATAAATCTTTTTACTACCAAAATTATATTTTTTAAATAGAAATATTATTTTTTTTAAGTTATTTTCTAGATCTCTTCTTCTTACAATATAAGAATTTATAAAATTATTTTATAAATTATTTTTATTTAGATTTTTATTTAAATTTAATAATTCTTTTTTAAATTTATTTTAATTTATTTTTTTTTAATTAAATTTATTAATTAACGTAAGATTATTTATTAAATTATTGTTATTAAGTTTTATTTTAATTAAGATAATTTTATAATTAAATTTTATATCTATTTTTTTATTTATTTTTTAATTAATAATTAATTCTTTTAAATTAAAAATTGTAAATAATAAATTTATAATTAAGAATTTTATTTTGTTTTTTTAGTATAATAGTATATTATTATATTTTTTTATTTATTAATTGTAAATTTTTATTTTTAATTAATTCAATTATTTCTTTTGATTTTAAATTAATTTTAATTTTAGGGTTTTATAATAAATAATATGTATTAAAATCTTTAATTAATAATGTTTTTTTTATATAATATAGGTTTATTTTATTATATAATTTATTTATTATATATTTGTTGTTTTATATATTTTAATGTTTTTTGTTATAGATATTAAAAATTTTAATTTTTTTAAATTCTTTTAATTTTAAATCGATTATTTAGTAATCTTTATTATTTATTAAATTTTTTTTATTTAAAATCTTAAAAAATATATTTTTAAAAATAAATATTAATATTTTTATTTGATTTTTGCATTTTTTTTTTAAGATTTATAATAATTGGCTGAAATCCTAGGTATATAATTATATTGCTTTCCTTTAAAACCCATAATTCTTATAAGAAAATTATTTTTGTTTTATTTAATACAAAATTTAATATAAATTGTATTATATTTATTGATTTTCTACAATTATATTATATTATTTTCAAATTTTTTCCTTTATTCATTTTAAAATTTTTCTGCTTTTTTGTTTTTAAAATATTTAATATTATTAGTTATATGTTCTTCTTCACAATTTGCATACTTTGTTTTTATATATATATAAAATTTATATTTTTTTTAATATATATTACAATTATAATTTATTATTTTATATTTTTTTATATATATTCTATAACTTAATTCATTTTTGTATTTAATTGTATAATATTTTTTTTTTAGCAATTTATATACCTATTATTTTTATTTAATTTTAAAAATTTTTTTGTTTTTAATTTTTTTTTTTTAAAGAATATATATCCTTTTTATTAAGTATATATAACTTTTTTTTTATTTTTATTACAATAACAATTAATAAAAAGTTTTTTTTATTTAATTTTTTTTTCTTAATCAGTTATTTTAAATTTTTAACTAATTTTATTGTATTATCTATTTCTATTTTTTTTTAAAGTTTTTCATATTATTTTTATATTATTCTATGGAAATTCTATGTACTATTAGAAAGTTTTATCTTTTGATAATAAATAGTTTTTATATATATTTATCAATTTTAATAAGTTTTTAATAAATATTTTTTTTATATTTGAAAATTTCTTTTTTTTATATTTTTTTATATACAATTAACATTAAATTACCTTTTAAATTTAAAAAAATTCTAGAAATCATTATTTTTAAATTTTTGATTTTTTTATAAAAAATTTTGTTTATTTTTTTTCTAAAAACATTTAGTTTTTATATTAATAAAATTATCATATTTTTTAAAATAATTAATCTCCTTTAATTAATTATATTTTATTATTCTTGAATTTTTAATTTTTATAAAATTTCAACTTATTTTTATATTTTTTTTAATTTTTGTTAAGTTTATAATTTCTATGTTATTTCTACATATAACTTCTATAAGTTTTCGAATTTCGATATCTTTTTTTTAAATTTTTTATCTTTTTTATTTTCTCTTTTAATAGATTATTTATTCTTTTTAATTCTAAAATTAAAATTTTTTTATTTAATTCTTCTTCGTCAAAATCTATTGAAATTTGTCATTTTTATTTTTTTTTATTATTATTATTTTTAGATAAGTAAATATAATCCTGAATTATTATTACTAATTTATCTAAAAACAAATTAATAAATATATTATCTACCATTATCAAACTAAACTATTTTAATTTTAATTTGATTTTTAGCGAAAAACCCCTTTTTATATAGTAGACAATCACAAAATTATCTATTTTTTTAATCTCCTATTTATTATTTATCAATTTTTATTATAATTTATTTTTCTAAATATTCTAATTCTATTTTCTTTATTCTTCCGATTTATCTAATTTTTATTACTTTTGGATATTCTATTCAAAAATTATAGGGGGATCATTCCATTCTTTTTGGGGACCAAAAGAATTAACCTTTTTTTTTTTATATAACTTTTATAAATTTTCAAGTTTTGATATCTTTTTTTTTAAATTTTCCATTTCTTTTATTTTTTCTTTTAATAAATCATTTATTCTTTTTAATTTTAGAATTAAATCCTTTTTATTTAATTCTTCTTTGTTGAGATTTACTAAGATTTGTCGTTTTTATCTTTTCTTATTATTACTGTTTTTAGGTGGATATAATCTTAAATTACCATTACTAATTTATCCAAAAACAAACTAGTAGGTATATTATCTACTATTATCAAATTAAACTATTTTAGTTTTAGTTTGATTTTTAATAAGAAACCCTTTTTTATATGGTAGATGATTGTAAAATTATTTGTTTTTTAATTTTTTGTTTATTATTTATCGGTTTTTATTGTAATTTATTTTTTTAGATATTCTGATTTTATTTTCTTTGCTCTTTTAATTTATCTGATTTTTATTGTTTTTGAATACTCCGTTCAAAAGTTATGGGGGGGTCGTTCCGTTCGAAGAACTCTTTTGTTTAATCTTATTTCTAATAGTAAAATTAATGTTTTAACTTCTAATAAGTGTATTGAAATTATTTTAAATATATTTGTAATTTTTTTTAACATCTTATTTTAAATTAATTTAAATTCTTTTAAAATATTTTATTAATTTTAATTTTTTTACCATATTTTAAATTTATAATCAGAAATTGAACAAATATAACTTTTATATAGTTATATTAAAACTTTTGTTTTTAATTTTTTTTCTAAATTTGTTAATGCTTTAATAAAATTAAAAATTTTATTCGCTGTATTTGTTTTTATTTTTATGTGGTCTTTAAATTTTAGTTCTATATTTAAATGTATTTTTAACTACTTTATTGTTTTGTTAGGTTTAATTTTTATGTTATTTGGTAATATTATTATTTCTTTATTTTTATCTTTATTTTTATTTTTATTTTTTGTCTTAAAATAAATTAGTTTTGATTTTATATTATTAAAAGCTACTGTATTATTTTTTATTTAATTAAAAATAATTTTTATAGTTGTTTCTAATTCTTTTATATTTTATTCCACTTTTTTATTTGTTAAAACTAATGTTAGGTTATCTATATATAATGGCTTTTTAATAAATGGTATTTTTCGTTCTAGCTC
>NW_011645764.1:0-13546 GCF_000225545.1 Orbilia oligospora ATCC 24927
TTTTAATATTATTATTTATTTAATAAATATATAAATTTAGTTTTTTTGAATTATTATTACTTTTATTTAATATATTTAAAAATTTTAAATTTTATAATTCTATTATAATAGTTAAAAAAGTTTTAAGTTTTTTTAATAAGTTTATTTATTGTTATTAACTGATGGTTATCGAATATATTTAGGTTATTACTTTAAATTAGTAATTGACATGGTACAGTTCGATTCAGTTTTTAAACATTAGAAACCGTCTATAATAGTTTTTAATTTCTCTTTTTAAAACCCAAATCATACTAAAAAATTATACCAAAAATCAGAAATTACTTACTAAAAAACTATAGTAAAAATTATTCTAAAAATCAAAAACCATTTATTAAAAACTAAATCAATAAATTATAACTCTAATATAATTTAAAAATCCTATATATAAAATAATATATATTATTTTATTTACAATTTAAATATTTTAAATTTAGAAAATACAAGATTTTATTAATCTATATATAAAAAAAGTTTAAACTATTTTTTAAATTTTAATATTTTACTAAAAGTTAAAGTACATTTTTTTTTATTAAAAATATTATACATAAAATTTTTATATATACTTTTATATAATTTCATATTTAGAAAAATCTATTTTTTAATTACTACTTCATTTTTATTTTTATTTATAACATAAAACATTTTATTAATTATAATTATTATAAAACATTAATAAAGAATATATTTTAAAATAATTAATAAATATAAATTTATCTTTAATAATTTTAAACGAAAATTTTCCTTTACACTAACTTACAACGTCTTAAATTTAGCTAAAAATTTTTTTAATATCAATAAATATAATTAAAACAACAAAAATATTCTTAATTATATCTAATAAAATAAAATATTTATATTTATATTTAAACTACTATTTTTTAAAAAATAACTTAATTTTAATTTATCATTATTAATCCACATATAAAGTAACAAAAATATATAATAAATAAAAATACACATACACATATTTCTTCCTATTACAAATAAAATTTAATCTTATTATTCTTTTCGTTACCCTCATAATTTTAAAAGCGATTTATTCTTTTAAAATAATTAATCTTAAAGCTAAAACTAAAAAATAATTCATCATCCAAATTTTACTGTACAACTAAAAATTAATATAATTATTTAAACCAATTATAAATTACTTCAAATATTTCTCTTTTATTATATAAATCTTTATAATATTCCAAGAATTTATTTTAATAAATTTTAATATATTTTTCTTTTTAACTTAACAAATTATATAAATTTAATTTAATTTTAAAATTAAAAATAATATTTAAATTATAAAGAATTTTTTTTTATTTTTAGTTCTACCATAATAAATACTTAACTTATCTTAATTAGTTAATAGAATATTTTTTAAAAATATTTTTTAAAAAAATTAGTATAAAAATAATTATTTAATATATATTTCTATATAATTAAATAATTTATTATAAATATTTTATATAAAATAAATTTTTAGTTAAAAAGAAGTAGAAATTAATTATATATATTTAAAAAAAGATTATAAAATTTTAATAACATATTTAATTTAATTATACTTTAATTTTGTAAATAAGTAATATTATTAATTTTTATTTTTAAAAAATTAAAATTTATTTTTTTAATAATAATTTTAAAACAATAAAATTTTATTAACATTAAAATAATTAAATTTTAATAAGTTCAAATATTTAAAATTAATTTAATTAATAACAGTAACTTTTTAGTTTTTATAGTTTTTTATAAATATACTTATACTTTAAATATAATCTATATTTTTTTAAATTACTTAAAATAATTTAGTAAAATTATAATTGCTTTATATAAAATATAAATTTAAAATTTATATTAAAAATACTTTTTTTTAAATTAAATATAATATTATTCTATATATAAAATAACTTATTATTGAAAATATATAATAAAAAAAGCAAATATATTCTTAAATTTTTTAAATTTTTTAATATTAAAAATATTATATTATAATTATTACTAATAATTTTCTTAATATTATTAATAAAGTTATTAACAATTAATTAAATAACATAAGCAAAATAAAGTAAATGAAGTTAATTTTTATTTTATACAAAAAAAATCTGAATAGTAACCTCCTTAAAAGATTTTAATAAAGTATTATTATCGCTAAAATTTAATAAAGTTTTAATCTTAACATTATTAAATCTTTAAATTAAAAAATCTGCTATAATATAATTATTATTAGTATTATCAATAGTAATAATGTATAAATAATATTTTAAATTATAAGTTTTAATAATTTTCGAAATAATTTTAATAATATATTTACTAATATAATGCTTAATTAGTTGTTTAAAATTTATCAGATATTTTTAAAAATTTAATTTATTATTTATCTAATATATTAAAATAGTAACAAATAAAATCTTATTAAAAAAAGTTTAAATATTTAATATTATAGAAATCTTATAATTCTTTAATATTCTAGATTTAATAATTTTTTAGATTTTATGGTTTTAAATTTCTAAATTAATTTTTATTTTCTTAGTTAAAGGAAGTTGTCACGGCCCAGCCATATTGACTAACCCGATTAGGAAATATGTCTTGGCGCGACAAACATGCTTCTTGTTTCTACCTCTCTTTATCTCACAAGAATGTTTTTAGTTATAATTATTCGGATTCTTCAGATTAAGAATTTATACGCCTATTTTCTGCCTTATATACAAATGTGTTGTGGAATAACACATTTCTTGTTTTAACTAACAGGCGGAAATGTTTGACACTGGTCCATCATACAATGTTCGATGCCAAGTCCTTTTTATCAAACATGTCGACTAGTCGACTGTCGACAATATCAACAAGTTGATCAAATATCTGTTATATATCTAATCACTTATTTATAGGAAACTTCATTATGTATTTAAAGATCTTTAAGCAATAGCAGTTCTCAGTTTATCTTAGAATTTTATTGGTTAATTTATCAACTTAGTTTATAACCTACTTAAACAGTATTTAGTTTCATAGCTAATTACTATATTACACTTTCTATTCATATAACTTTATATCTTCACCCCGAATACTATACTACCCTCTAAAAAATCTGAACATATAAAATTAAAAAACATAGCAAAGTGCTAAACTGTTTTAAGAAATCTTACCAAAAAATCCTGGAACAAGTATAACACTTTGACCGATCCAACTCTTAAAAGAAAGTAGTGTATATCGGAAAGTTATGATCTATCAGATATAGATACAAGTAGTGAAAGTTAAGAAAACTTTTACAATCTCCTTAAAACTTTAACACAACTTACAAATCAAAGAGTAGTTAGACACACTACAGCACAAACCAAACTACTAACAAATCAGGTAAGCCCTAGTCTCGAATTACAAAATAAAACTAATATAAGGAAAAACAAAAAGTCTATTAAAGTTTATAAACCACTAGAATCTCAAAACGAAATTACAACAATTGAATTAAACATTCAAATACAACCTATAAAAAGACCACAAGAAAACACGCACAACAGACACATAAGAAAACTCAGTACAGATATTAACAACCTGCTAGTAATATTAAACATGTCTACTGAACAAATGAATATCGATCCTACCAACGGTAAGGAAAAAAACTCCACCAACCCCCAACCAAAAAACCCTTTTCCTCCTAAAATCCTCAAAAAATTGCAAATGCAATTGGAACTCTTACAAAAGAAATACGACCAAGACATCAAGAAAACCACTACCAAAATCTCTATCATAGATTCGAAAAGAGTGAAAATAGAAAAAAAGCGTAACGAACTCCAAAAACAACTTAACAACGTAAAACCACCACAAATTAACGACTTAATTAAGTTTAACGGAATGCCTAGAAAACTTAATCACTTTCTCCAACAACTCAACACCCATTTTTAACTCCAAATCGGATGATTCCCTGATAATAAAACCAAAATCTTCTTCATAAGAATATACCTCAAAGGTACTATCCTACAAACTTATATTACCTACCAACAACATTGTTCCAAACTTATTAAAAAACAAGAAAAATATATTGTTAAAATTATAACCAACTACGATGCTTTTACCAAATTCCTCAAACAGCAATATAAAAAAGACGATAAGGTCTCTCGTACATGATGAAGTATCACTTTCCTCAAGCAAACCAACTCCACTCAAAACTATTTTTAAGAATTCAACAAACTCACAGTTTTAATTGAATAGAACGACGATAATCTTTACTATTGAACAAGAGAAAAACTCAAGACTAAACTCCAACAGTATATCTACATTCAGGAAAAAAAACAGAAAGATAAAAACCTCCCTAATATAACTCGCATAGAAATGCAACAACATACTATCAAAATTGACAATATCAATTTCAAAACTCGCACTAACCAATCCTCCTATAACAATAAAAAAAAGAATAATAACAACTCCAACAACTTTGGAAGCAAGAAAAATAAGAAGAATAACAACAAACAATAGAAACATGGTAAGGATGGAAGGATGCACCCTAATCAGACTTTTAAGCTTGCACTTATAGATCTCAACAACACACGACAATAGTATCCGCACAACAAACTTAAAAAGGATCCAAAATCCAACACGCCGCTATACTGGAATTATAATAAAACTGGACACTTTAGAGATAATTACCCGGAAAACCAACGAAATACCACACACCAACACAGACAGTTTCACAATACCAGTCAAAATCCTAAGACTCCAACAAAGGATCAAAAGAAATCTGTCGAATTCAAGATGATACTCTAAAAGAAAAACTTTATTAAAAATATTCAACAACGAATTCTCGAAGCCATTTATAAAAATTTCTCATAAGCCTCTACCTCCAATATCCAAATGAATACCTCTAAATTAACAACCCAGAACGATGACGACAAAAAAATTGTTATCCAACCCTTAGATATTAACTATTTTCTTACTAAAGAACAATATCATTGGTTATGGTAAAACTTTTCACCAGGAAAACATTTTTGGTACCAACGAAAGTTTAATAAAAAACTCTATTAATATTACTTATAGAACAGGGAACACAAGTATCAACTCATTAAGAACAACCCTGAACCTTGAAACCCAATAGTTTACTTAAAAATTATGTAACAACAATCTTTTATTGAACAATTCTTGTTAACTATTAATCTTTTTGAAGCGTATGAACAACATTTTATACCACCTCTACTTTCCGACTAGGATAATGATGTATATTTTTTCTTATCACTTTCATCAAAAAATTCTTTTTTTTTACTTTGGATAACGAAGAAAGTTCTCTCGTTAGCGGAAACATCCACAGCTCTGATTGTAATGACAAGACTTATACTTGGGTAAATTGAACGATTAAAGAAGATTAAGAATATATTAGATACCTCGATTGCTATGTAGGATGTAGTGGATACAATTATGTATGAGAATATAAGTGGACAGACAAAATAGAACTGAAAGAAGCCTTATATCGAGCAAACTTTGATTTATTCGGAGAACTCTATACCAACCACTTCAAAATATATCATCTCGCAATTAGTGCCGAACACTCAGTTAAAACCTACGACCCACTCCCTAGCTACCCAATGGTAAGAGAATCCAAACTTTGCAAAAAAGTCGGATATCATCTATGCATTGGAAGAATTATTGAATATACTCTATACAACAACACCTTTTATTTTTGCCCCGGATGCTACAGTAACTAGTACTACTACACAGGACACATAACCGCGCTCAACATAGTCTTCGAAAACGATTTAAAACAACACACTTGTTCTACTTGTCCAGAAGAATTATAATTTCAAACCTACATCCAACTCCTAGTCCATATAGACGAATGTATTCAGAAGTTACAACCTAGTTTCTTTAAAGACCTTTTTACCTACAAATAGAATATTGAATTTCTATTCAACGAACACCTTCTCATTTATGGAAGTATTTTTGACGAAGGAAAATCATGCCATATGTATTCTGAAATTGTTATTTTCCTTTTATACGGACAATTATATTTTTGTAGTGAATATTAGCATACTTGGAGAGAATGAATCGGATTCGTACACTTTGCAGATATAAGAGAAAATTAGAAACAACTAGAATACCAATGTGGTCTATACTACGAAATGGAAAAAAGCTGGAACGATTTTCTCGATCATTATCTCGAAAAGTACATCTTATGGATTTGTACCACAGAAAATTTCTTCAGACGAAGCGGCCTCAAACTTATTAACGAAAGAAAGGTACAGAATAACAAAATCTTTAGCACAAGATATGAGCTCGACCTCGTAACCTATTTGAAAAATCAGAAAAAGAAAATCTCCTATTTTATAGACAATTTTAACTAAACTTGTTATGGAAATTACTTTCATAACAGTAAGAAATCTTACAAATTCTGCAAGAAAACTCCCAAAAAGCTCTATTACAACAAACTCCTCCTATGTAACAAGCATGCCAACAAATGGACTTTACAAATCGGTCATATGCATTACCTCAAGGTAATTACGAAAACAAAACGAAAAGTATTTTACAGATATTGATGCCACCTCTGCGATAACAAAAAAATTGGATGATGGAATTAGTTCAAAAGATATTTCCTCAATTACCACATTATCTGTTTCTTTGACTCACGTAATTTATTTTACTCCCTTAATAATTGTAAATTATTACACAAATTACTTCCCCTTTTGGAACCAGATTTCGACGAATAGAATAATATCCTAGAAGAATTCCTCGAAAATTATTTAAATTAGAAATGCTTTAGGAATCAATGCCTCCTGAAAGGTCCAGCCTATGCATCATTAAAACCAGATCAAGAATACTCGAGTTCAACCTCACTAAAAGATACCTTATTCTCCCTACTCACATCAACAAAATACTAATCAATATGTTAATCGACAATAATACCAAAAACTCTTTCATTAGTTCGAAAATCGTATAAAAATTTAATCTACTGATTAAGCAAATAGAAATCCCTATCTCTATTACTGTTTTTGAAGGAAAATCTTTCAGAACTATTACCAAACAAGTTATAATCATATTTATGATTGATGGACATATCAAAACTCTTTTAATTAATATTTTAGATACTCCTTATAACTTAGTCTTAGAATATCTATAGTTCGAAAAACATAACCCCAACATCGACTAGCAACGAAGAACTATTGATTTTTCTTATTGTTCATGTCGATAAATCAAAAGTAATAATGGTACCACTCGTATAAAGAATCCCCTCTTTGGTAAAAAAGTTTATCTCAACCTTATCTAACATATGTCACCTAAAAAAGTCAAAAATCAAATCAAAAACAAGCCAAAATCTATTTAATACTTCTTAGTAAAAGCCAAAAAACTCGTTCAAACCACCAATCTTAATATCCCTACTTGGATTACCTTTGACAACCATTTAGTTTTCAAACCACCCAAAAAAAACAAACCCTTACCGAAAATCAATCAATTTATCCACCACATACCTCTCAAAGAAGAAACATAATCAAGGTTTCTACCTATATATGTATACACAGAAGAAGAGATTGCTACTCTCAGGGAATATATCAACGAAAATTTAAGAAACGAGTATATTCGCTTTTCAAATTCACTAGCAGAACATTCTATTTTTTTCATCCCTAAAAAAAATAGAAAACTACGTATATGCATTGATTACTGGAGTCTCAATAATATTACCATTAAAGACACAGGACCTCTACCTTTCATAAGCGAATCTTTTAATTGCCTTATAAACACCCAAATATTTTTTAAATTTAACATTGTTAATGGTTACTACAATATCTGAATTAACCCTGAAAAAAAATAGAAAACTGCTTTTAAATGCCGCTATAGATTATTCGAATATATAATTATACCTTTCGGACTAACCAATGCACCTACATCTTTTCAAGCCTTCATAAACCATATTCTACAAGAACACATCAATATAATCTATGTTGTCTATCTAGACAACATTTTGATTTACAGTAAAAATCTCGAAGAACATAAGAAACATGTTAACCTAATCCTCACCTTTTTACAAAAATACGATTTGCGATGTGTAAGAAAAAAATCTAAATTTGCTGTTACCGAATATAAATTTTTAGAAACTATAATTACTTTTAATGGTGTTAAGATGAACCTAAAGAAAATCCAAACTATTCAGGATTGGCCTATTTCTCAAAAAGTCAAAGAAGTACAATTATTTTTAGGACTTTACAACTATTATTAACATTTCATTCAAAAGTATAGTTTTATGTCAGCAGCGCTGTTTGAACTTACGAAAAAACAAGTTAAATTCGAAATAATGTCCGAACGAATCGTTGCTTTCGATACTCTTAAAAATTTCTTCATATTTGTTTTAATTTTTAGAATTTACGACCTAAAATTATCTATCAAAATTGAAATAAACACCTTTGTAGCAATTTTTAGAACTTATTTACTACAGTTATACTTCGACAAAGAATGGCATTTAATTATCTACATTTCTCACAAATTTGACGCTACTCAGCTACAATATGCTATATACGATAAGGAACTCATGGCTATCGTAGAAGCTTGTCGAAAATGGTGTGTCTACCTTTAAACAAAAGAATCTTTCATTGTCCTTTTCGACCACAAGAATTTTATTTATTTTTTTATTATAAAAGAATTTAGTAGATGATAAATCCACTAGTAAGAATTTCTATGTGAATATAACATGAAAATTGTCCATTTCAAAGAAAAAGAAAATGTACTCGCTGATGCCATTAGTCGACGACCAGATCTAATAAAAGGAGTAGAATCCGATAAAAGTATTATCCTCAAATTATAAAAACGCAATATCACCATCAACAAAACCCTCAACCTTACGGAATATATTATGGAAGATAAGTTCAAAAGAAAAATTATACAAAGTTATCAATACAACGCTGTTGTACAACAAATACTAGAACAAGCTTAAGATCCCTTTCAACATTTTAAACTTCACGATAGAATCATTCTATTTCGTAACACTTTCTACATTCCCTTGAAGAAACTCCAAACAAAAATCATTTCTCAACATCACGACTCCCTCGCTTACAACCACTTAAAAGTAAATCATATTTAGGAACTCCTGACAAAATCGTATTACTAACCTAACATAAGAAAACATATTGAAGAATACATCAAAACTTACGATATATACTATCGAAATAAACCCAATCAACATAAACCCTACGGAACTCTCCAACCCCACAACGTACCCTATACACCTTTTAAAGTTATTACCTATAACTTTATTCAAGGAATACAACCCTCACAAGACCCACTTATCAATTTCATCTTCAACAAAATCCTAGTTATCACCTACAAATTCTCGAAAACCACTATCTTCATACCATAGCATGAAAAATTCGGAACAACCGAATTTCAACATGTCTACCTCCAACATATCTTTTCCAAATACAAAATCCAACACAAACACATCTACGACCGAGATCAACTTTTTCAAAACAAATATTAGCAATCCATTATAAACCAAACTAGCACCAAACTGAATATTACTTCTAAAGCATATCCTCAAACAAATAATACTTCAGAACATCTAATTCAAACCCTCAAAATATATCTCCAATGTTTTATAAATTATGCGCAGACAAATTAAATATCTCTCCTCCCTTCTACCAAATTTACATACAATACCTCTCAACACTCAACCACAAAACTATCGCCATACAAAATCTTACATAAATAGACTCCAAAAGCCTTTTTACCTCCCCTCCAACCCAAAAAAATCGTACCTAATGCTGAAAAACATATGAAAAAAATAAAAAATCTCCATAATATCCTTAGGAAAAACCTTCAATTCTCTCAAGAACGAATAGCTCATTACTATGATAAAAAGCATCTAAAAGCTTCTTTATTAAAAGAAGAAGATAAAACATATCTACTTACGCGAAATTTGAAAACCAAGCGCCCTAAAAAACTTGATTTTCAGAAATATGGTTCCTACACAATCAAAAAATAATTAAATAAACACCAATACGAATTGAACATACCTGGACCCTCACAAATTTATCGCACATTTCATGTTTCTCTTTTAGAACCCGCTTCACCTAGACTACGGGAAGACCCAGAAGATATGGAAATCAAATACGATGACTACACCAAATACAACATCAAAAAGATCCTCAAAGAACCCAATAAAAATAACAAGTATCTTGTTCAATAATCTCTACCCTATAACCCAGAAGACAACTCCTAGCAGCCAGAAGAAAACATCTCCCCAAAATTTATCCAATCCTATCTAAAGCAACCCGAAATACTTGCTCAACAAGGCAACACAGCGCCAAAGAGAAGACATAGACAACCTAAAAAGAATGTTGATTAACAAGAAGCAAAAATCACAATAACATTCATAGTTTACACACACCTAACAGCACCCCTCACCACAAATACACCCCCTTATACACCACTGATACAACCAGTCTAAATCAACCTCCCTAGCCTCCCAACATCGAAGAAGCTCACCTAAAACTTCTCGTTAAACAGACCACGCCAACAGAAAGGCACGCAACAAACGAATCCCCCCAAACAAAGAAACGATATTAGAAATCAGAGACTCCGCAAACACAAGAAAAAACTCTCGACAAAGCATTTTATTTGAAATTAAAAAGAATTACAAATACAAAAAAGAATCAAGCAAGATTATTTTGAACATCCTCATAAATACCCTCCATAAAATTTTTTATCGAAAACTTTTCCCCCCTTCGAAAAAACGCGAAAAAATTCCCTATATCCACAAAACCCGCGAAATAACTCAAAAATTCCATAGCAACCCCCAGGACCTCCTCCAGAATCGTCTCCCCATTATCTACCCACTCAAAACCTAAATTTTACACATCGCCCCTAAAATAATTCAATTATTCTTATATACTTGGATCCCCCCCATCAACCTCCTCTAATAGATTCTTTTCCATAAATAAAGCTTCTACATACACTAAGTTTTCACAATACTTCTCAATAATAATAAACAACTCTTGTTGATAACACTTCAACTCCGCTGCCACCTTGTGGAACTCAACAAGAGACACCAATAACTTATTTTAACTTTCCACCAATTTATTTTAATCATTTTAGACTATTTACTAGATATTTTCAAACCTTCCCATAATTTCATGAAGTTGTTAAATTTTCGAAACTCTCACCTCAAAAATCCGTACCACTAGCAAATATATCAGCACACACCTGTAAAAGGATCTACGATAAAAACACTCACATGGAATCGCATTGCATTTTCCCTTCCTATGCTTGACGCATATGGAACAACTTTTAAAGCCTTTTATCATCTCACACGAATGACCACCCCACTTATAAAACGAACACATTTCTGCCGCTATAACGCTGAAATATTCAAAATTTTTAAGAACTCGACGAGCCCACTCTTTCCAAAACTCATTGGTTGTTTTATTTTCTTTTCAATATTTCTAAACTCCCTTTCTGAACATAGCAAGTATAAAAAATGTATTAATTACGCACTTTAAAAAATGTTTAATAATTTAAATTTGATTTTGTTCTCACTGCTTCAAACTGATATTCTTATACATATACCTACTTATATAATCCTGTATGGCACAAAATTATACTACAATTTTGTTTTTATAAAAAACTAATAAAATCATAACGATAGTATTCCCTTATAAAAATTTTTGTGTTAAAAAATCCTCTATTTGATTCTTTCATACGGTATTTTTCCCGTATACTATTTTATCCCACGCGAAATTCCCCTTATAAACCCAACACTCCATATAAACTATTTCTTTGTTTACAAGAAAATTCCATACAAGAATTTTATATAACAAAATTTCCCTTGAAGAAGAAAATAATATCACAACCTAGTTATATTAACTAACCCGATTAGGAAATATATTTTGGCACAACAAACATACTTCTTATTTCTACCTTTCTTTATCTCACAAGAATATTTTTAATTATAATTATTCGGATTCTTCAAATTGAGAGTTTATACACCTATTTTCTACCTTATGTACAAATATATTGTAGAACAATACATTTCTTGTTTTAACTAACAGACAAAAATGTTTAACACTGGTCCATCATGCAATATTCAACGCCAAGTCCTTTTTATCGAACATATTAACTAATCGATTGTCGACAATATTGATAAATCGACCAAACATTTATTATATGTCTAATCATTCATTTGTAGGAAATTTTATCATGTATTTAAAGATTTTTGAGCAATGGCAGTTCTCAGTTTATCTTGGAATTTTATTGGTCAATTTATTAACTTAGTTTACAATCTACTTGAATAGTATTTAGTTTTACAGCTAATTACTGTATTACACTTTTTATTCATACAACTTTATATCTTCACCCCGAATACTATACTACTTTCTAAGAGATCTGAACATATAGAGTTAAAAAATACAGCAGAGTGTTAAGCTGTTTTAGGAAACCTTGCCAAGGAATCCTGGGACAGGTGTAACATTTACTTAGTTAATAAATTAAGTTTTTATACAATTTTTGAACTAATAAAAGAGTCTTTAACATTATTATTGATTAATATACTAATTAATATTTTGTTAATATAAGTAAGAAGAATAAAATATTTTTTAGTAAAGTTAAACTCGAGTATTCTTGATCTGGTTTTAACAATATATAAGCTAAATCTTTCAGGAAATATCGATTTCTAAAATACTTCTAATTTAAATAATTTTTAAAAAATTCTTCTAAAACATCATTCCATCTGTCGAAATCTAATTTCGAAGAGGGAGGTAATTTATACAATAATTCACAATTATAAAAAAAGTAAAATAAATTATATAAATCAAAGAAATAGATAATATAATAATTGAGGAAATGTTTTTTAAATTGGTCCCATCATCCAATTTTCTTATTATTGTAAAAGTAGTATTGATATCTGTAAAATATTTTTTGTTTTATTCCTGTAATTACTTTAAAGTAATATATATAGTTGGTTTGTAGAATCTATTTGTTAATATATTTATTACATAAGAGGAGTTTGTTGTAATAGAGTTTTTTAGAAGTTTTCTTATAAAATTCGTAAGATTTCTTATTATTGTGAAAATAATCTTTATGATAGGTTTAATTGAGATTGTATATAGAATAAGAAATTTTTTTTTCTTAATTTTTTAAATAGGTTATGAAGTTGAGTTCATATTTTACATTAAAAATTTTGTTATTCTATATTTTTTTTTCGTTAATAAGTTTAAAACTGCTTTATTTAAAGAAGCTTTTTATAATATGAATTTATAAAATATATTTTTCAAAATAATAGTTGAGGAAATTGTTCTAGTTTTTTTTTGTTTTGTAGTATATATTACATTAATATTCTAGTTGTTTTTAGTTTTTTCTTATATCTATAAAGTATATAAATTTAATTTGTTTTTTTTAAATATTTTAGTATTTACTATAAAGATATAATTATTTATATAGGAGGAAAATAATAATTTCAGAATATATATAATATAATTTTCCTTCATTAAAAATACTTCCATAAATAAAAAAGTATCTATTAAATAAAAATTCAATATTTTATTTATAGGTAAGGAGGTGTTAC